>NW_027627354.1:0-5269 GCF_034508935.2 Berghia stephanieae
TCAGAAAATCAGCGTGTTGAGTTTGTAATTTTAGAGAGAATGGATCCAATTTAGGAGCTAATCCCAACAATTTAATTTTTGACCATTTTAACTTTTAAATTTCGGCTTTTAAGCATTTGGGTTTTCGTTCCGACAAATACCGTTTCGAGACGTGGTAATTTATGCTTTAAAAGTATTCGAAAAACAAAGCCCCGATAAAGGGGAAAACAGTAGCTTCCCAAGTAGGTACAACCCACTAGGAATACTTATTTCCCACGGGCATCGGGGAAGAAAACGACCGGGAGAAAGGACTAAAAAATTGTCGAATTAAACCCTTTTAATGCAGTATTTAAAAAACTTGTTTTAACCCTCCTCTTCCCACCCATTGGAAAATCGTCCTTCGTTCGACCCAACCACATTTAATTCAATTTTTTAAAAATCACACAATTTAAGAAAAATGTTTTATTTTAGCATAAAAAACGTACATTTTTGTTGTAAGGTTCTTTTCCCCCGATCAATATTATGCAAAATGTATTTGTTGTTTTTTTGGTAAAAAAAAAACTTTATTGTTTTTGGTGAGTGTAAAATTTGGGGGGAAAATTTGAAATGGTGGAAAGGAAAAGGTTAAATAAATTTTGGTCAAAAAATTGCCCTTACATTCAATTGTTTTAAATGCTAAATTCGCCTCTCTTGCAAAATTTCCAAAAGGGGGACTTGGGTAATAAAAAAAAACCCAAAAACAAAAAAAAACCCAAATTTTTTTTCCGTTGTTGTTTAGCGTCTGAAGAGAGAGAGAGAGATAGAAGAGAAAGAGAGAGAGAGAGAGAAAGAGAAAAAGAAAGAGAGAGAAAAAGAGAAGAGAGAAGGAGAGAAGTAAGAAGAATGTTTCTGAAAGAAAAGGGGGCCCGTTTAAAATTGTATTTGAAGAGAGTGGGACTTCGAGTGAGTAACGGTAACTGTAGATACATTTGAAATCATCTTAAAATCCCCGTCTAGAGTCACCATATCTTGCATAATTGTCCTTATTGAGTTATCGTGTTTTTTAAAGGTAAAGCGTTTTTTATGATTTTAAAAAAATTTTTTGGTTTTAGGGTAATTTTCAAAGCGATTTTATTTATTTTTCATTTTTTCGGTAATTGGCACAGACGGAATTAAAAATTTTAAAATACCACCTAGGTCACCATACTTTATTTTTGTTCCTTTTGGGTTATCGTTTATTATGAAGAAAAAATGAGTTTTATTATCTAAAAAAATAAGTTCGGTTTTCGGTTCGATTTTTCAAACCGATTTTCTCATTTTCTCATTTTTTCGGATACAGGCCCCCGGCGGGGATTAAAATTCAAAATACCCCTAGAATCCCCAATTTTTTGCATAGTTGTTCCTTTTTTGAGTTTTGGTTATTATGAAGAGAAAAAATGCAGTTTTCTTTTCAAAAAAAATAATAATTCTTTTAATTCATTTTTCAAACGCGTTTTTCTCTTTTACTCATTTTGGGATCGGGCCACCCTGCGGGGGGATAAAAATTCAAACTACAGCTCTAGAATCACCATATTTTGCATGGTTCCTTTTTTGGTTTCTGTGTTATTTTTGAAGAAAAAAAATGCAGTTTTAAAATATCTAAAAAAAAAATATGAAGTACTTTTTTTTTCAATACTAGTTTTTGTCGTGTTTTTTTTCCCGGGCATTTTCAAAATTCATTAAATTTGCAAATACTCCCAATAGTCCGATATCTCTTAATAAACCTACAATTTGCCCTTGTTTCTCATTCCCTTAAATTTTTGAGCTCTCTATCTTTTTACTTTTTTCTCTATATAGCGCCCACAAAAGCCCTAAATTTTCAATATGGCCCCCGTCGATTATGTAATTCGATGAAAATTTTTTTTTTTTTCATTTTTTTTTTGACTTTTTTATATGTTTATACATTCATAAATAATTATGTGATGAAAATCATATTTCGGTTTTTCCCTTTTTGGTAATAGCCCCCTTTAAATTTTGGTTCATCTCCCTCGTGGATTGTGCCTTGACCGTCGCGGGGCAGCGTCTCCCCTGAAAACCCCGATCCTTGCGGGGCGAGAAAAACTGTGTTGTTTTTTAAAACACATTTGGCCTGCTTTGGGTTTTTGATAGTCTTCTTTGTCTTCCCCTACCTTTTTCCCTTTATCAAACCCGAGTTTTGCAAATTTTCTAGTCCTCTCTTTTCCCCACACTCCCCGAAAACCCTTTCTGCCCCTTTTTTGTTTGCCTCAACATTTTCCCCCTTTCCTCCCTTCCCAATACGCTCGTTCGTAACCTGGGGCTGTCCGGATAGCCTCAAAATTCTTTTTAACATCCCACTCAAATATTGCAGCGACAAGGGCCACTGGGCCATTTTTATTCACTAAACCCCCGGGGTAAAAGTTGTTTTTCAAAAAAAATTTTGGAAGGGGCGAATGAAAAAAAAAGAAATGTCGAACTTTATTCATTTTTTTTAAAACAGTTTGTTTTTTTAAACCTTTGCAGACCTTTTCACTAACAAACAGTGTTAAACAATTTTACTTTTCCCCAAATTGGAAAAAATTGTACTATTGTGTATAACACTACTACTTCTTTCCCATTATTAATGTTCTGAAAAAAATTAAAAAACCAAATAATTTTAAAAATTGGGAAAATAAATGAATCCTTGTATTTTTAAAAACAAAAATTTGGGCACAATAAATAAAAAAAAGTCTGTAATGACTTTTAAAAAAATTTTGTTTAAATTTGAGGGTGAATGCATCGGGGAAAACAGAAAAGGGTTAAAAATTTTCCCGTTTTGACGAGTTTAAAATTTTTTAACCCGGGGTCTGGTGTCTTTGACCTTCCATGTGGGCAAGGCACTATTGCTGTCTCCCCCCCCTATGCTGTTTTTGTTAGGTGCTTTTATCTTTGTTTTGGAATGAATACGGATTTTTTTCCCGTTCCTTACTGGGGGGGGGACAAATGGTTAAATTTTTTTTTGAAATTTTAAAATTAAACATTTTAAAAACAAAGATGGGGGGTCTTTGATTTCCCATGGGGGAAAGAGGTAATGCTGGTCTTACCCCATTTATTGTTTTCCAAAGTTCTTATGTCCTTGTTTTGGAAGAATTATTTGGTTTTGCCCTTTCCCTTGCCGGATCATTGGCTGAGGGGAAAAGCAGTAAAATAATATTTTTATTTTTTGGAATTTTTTGTTTGTTTTGTAAAAAATTTCCGTATTATTTTATTAGGTTTTAAATAAACATAAATATATAAAATATTTATAAATAAATTATATATTATTATTATTTTTAAATGTTTATAAACTTTGGTGATTTTTTGGGGGGGGGGGTGTGCTTGGTAGGAGAGACTTTGGGGTGTTATCAACTTGTACACTGAAGAATTTTTTGGAACCATTTGTTCCTTTGTCTTATTTTTTTGTGTGTTTTTTCATTGTAAACTGGAAATTTTTCTAATACTTTTTATTCTTTTTTTATGGGCTGAAATTGTGTCGTGAGCCGTAAAACCTTAAATCAAACATAAACATTTGAGTGAAATTCCGTCCGGATAAACTTTTAGCATCTCAAAACAAGCAAATAAAATTTTGATCTATTTGCTTCGTATTTTGATCCAAGCTCATTTTTCTTACTACTATTTTCAACAGTTTTTAAAATTGTTGTGCAAATGCCCTAATAGTATCGAAAGCACAAAGTATCCCCAAATGAATTAGGTTTTAAAAAACCCAAATTTTTTATGGGTTTCTATAGTGTAAATATGATAACTTGTTACCCTTTAAAAGGGACGCTTTTCTAAAAATACTGCTGGTTATACAAAAAAAAGGGGGACGGGGTGGGGTCTTACTTCCAGGGTTATCCGGGCCCCTTTTTTTGTGAAAAGATGAAAACAAATGGCTATCGGACTGCCATGAGCGGAAAACCCTTTAAAAGTTTTTAATTTCCCAAACACTGAGCAAATTAGAAAAACTTTTCCCAAAGACCGACTGATCCCCCAAGTAAACTTTAACTTAAATTAAAGTTTTTTTATTTTTTTTTTTTTTTTAAAAGCTATTTTGTATTTTTTAAAAAAAAACATTTTAAAAAACTAGCCTATTTAAAAAAACCCCTATATCGTATTACCAACCTGCATGGGTAATATAAATAAAATGTAAAAAAAAAATAAAACAAAATAATGATAAAAATAAAATAAAAATAAAAAAAAAAATTTAATAATAATAAAAAAAAAAAATAATAATAATAAAAAATAAAAAAATAAAATGATGATATGATGTTTGAGATGATAATATAATAAAAAAAAAAAAATAAAATATTAAAAATAATAAAAATAATAATAAAATAATAATAATAATAAAATAATAATAATAATAATAAAAAAATAATAAAAATAAAAATAATATTGAATGTCATAAGGTAAATACTCAAAAACAGAAAGAAAGGGGGGGGGGGGGGTACCTTAGAGCTAGTAAAACACGACTACTAGGAGCACCCGGCAACAGCCACTTTTAGTGGCTAATCGCAAAGGTTTTAAAAAAAGAAAAAAGCGGGGCCCGACCTCCGGTTCATTTCTTATGGGGGGTAAAAGAGTTCCCTATATGGGCCATTCAACAGTAGACATCCTTTTATAAAAACCCACCCCCTTTATTCTGCAGCGCCTTTTGTTTTCTACGGGCACCATGGGAAAAAAGCGCAACAAGAACTGAACCCTCGTTTAAACACCCCAAGACGCTCAGGATGTTGGTCACAATCACCACGCTCTGAATAATTATTAAAAAAAAGCCAAATTTTTTTCTCGTTTTCATTGAAACAAAAAAAGTATAGCGTGATCTTGTTCGTTTAGATATAAAGAATGATATAAAAAGCAAGAAAAAAGGTGTAAATAAAAAAAATTTCTAAAAAAAACTAAAATGAACAAAGCAATTTTTTAAAAAACAAAAAAATTTGGGAAACAGTTTGGGTTTTCAACCGATTTTTTCCCGAAAAAAACCCAAATTTTTTTTTTTTTTTCAAGTGATTTTAACAATCTGACTTTTAAATTCCTCAGAATTATATTTTTTTTTTTAGATTTTAGATTTTTTTGGGCCACCAAAAAAAATTTTTATTCTTTCTAACAAAGCGTAATCATCGACGGTGAGATTCCAAACACACGAATTGACGTGGGGGTTTATAAAATGTTCCAAATTTATTAACCAACTCTTTTTTTTGTGCTAAAATTTCAAGGTAATAATTTCCGCAGAAAAAAACCTTAAATTTCCCATCTCTTAAAACAATAAAAAAGATACCACGGAAAAAGGGCAAAT
>NW_027627355.1:0-19299 GCF_034508935.2 Berghia stephanieae
AAAATCGTCAAATTTCACCGAAAAAAAACCTGAAAAAAATAAAAAATCTGTAAACTCCTAAATTATTATTTTTCAACATTGTGAAACTCGAAAGACGTTCAAAATCGACTCTTTCATGAAAAAATTCGAAGATTTCATCAGATTGTCGAAAATTCGGATATTTGAAAAAATCGTCATAATTTCACCATAAAACGTGGAAAAATCGAAAAATTCAAAAATCCAAAATTTTAATTTTTGATCATTGTAAATCTCTGAAGATGCTCAAAGTCGACTATTTCAAGCAAAAATTAGAAGATTCCATCAGATCGTCGAAAACTCGGAAATTTGAAAAAATCGTGAAATTCTCCCCCCCCCCCCCCCCCCCCCCCCCTCAAAAAAAAAAAACGTGAAAGAAATGAAAAATCTGGACACTCCAAAATTCTACTTTCTAAACATTGTGAATCTCGAATGATGCTTAAAACGGACTCTGTCATGCAAAAATTCGATGATTTTGTCATACTGTTGAAACTCGGAAATTGAAAAAAATCGTCAAATTTCACCGAAAAAAAACGTGAAAAAAATCAATAATCTGTAAACTCCTCAATTTTTCAACATTTTGAAACTCGAAAGACGTTCAAAATCGACTCTTTCATGAAAAAATTCGAAGAGTTCATCAGATTGTCGAAAATTCGGAAATTTGAAAAAATCGTCATAATTTAACCATAAAACGTGGAAAAATCGAAAAATTCAAAAAACCTAAATTTTAATTTTTGATCATTGTAAAACTCTGAAGATGCTCAAAGTCGACTATTTCAAGCAAAAAATTGAAGATTTCATCAGATTGTCGAAAACTCGGAAATTTGAAAAAATCGTCAAATTACCCCCCCCCCCCCCCCCCCACCCAAAAAAAAAAACCGTGAAAAAAATGAAAAATCTGGAAACTCCAAAATTCTACTTTCTAAACATTGTGAATCTCGAAAGAAGCTCAAACGGAATCTTTCATGCAAAAATTCGATGATTTTGTCATACTGTTGAAAACTCGGAAATTTGAAAAAATCGTCAAATTTCACAGAAAAAAAACGTGAAAAAAATCTTCTTCTTCTTCTTCTAGGTTCCATGCCTGGTCCAGGCTTCGGATACTGCATGAATTATCTCTCTCCATTCCTCCCTGTCTCTTGCCTTTTCAAACAGCTCTTGGATTGTTAGGCTGGTGAAGCCCTTCAGTTGGTCTATGAGTGTTTTTCTTTGTCTCCCCCGGGCGCGTTTACCAGGTATTTTTCCACAACTTGCCAGGTATTCATTCTTATCTTTCCTTACTATGTGTCCGAAAAAGGATAGTTGTCGATCCACTATTAAGGGCATTAGTTTCCTTTGTTGGTATGTTTGTTTTAGCACTTCTTCGTTCGTTTTGTGTGCAGTATACGATATTCTCTGCATCCTTCTCAAGCACCACATTTCAAAAGCTTCAATGTTCTTTTGTGTTTCTGCATTTGTAGTCCAGCTTTCGCATCCGTATAACAAGATTGGCCACACGTAGCACTTCAAGACTCGGAATCTAATCCCGAACGACATCTGTTTGTTTTTCAAAATGTTTCCCAGGTCCATGAAGGCCTGTTTGGCTTGAGTTATTCTTGCTCGTATGTCTCGGTTACATCTTCCATCTGTTGTCACTATTGAACCTAGGTATTTAAAACTTTCTACGTTGGTAAGTTGCTCGCCGTGAATCGTTATATTGCAGGTGTTGTTGTTTTCGGGGTTTTTCTGTATTACCATGCATTCCGTTTTGGTGATATTCACTTCCATTCCCTTGGCTTCACTATCTACTACCACTTTGTCAACAATCTTTTGAAGTTGGATTTCTGATGTTGCAATGAGTACCGTATCGTCTGCGTATCTTATATTATTTATGTTGTGACCTCCCACTTTTATTCCCTCCATATTATTTATGCCCCTCATGATTGTTTCTTGGTATAGATTAAACAGATCTGGTGAGGCAACACACCCTTGACGGACTCCTTTCTTAATAGGAATGGAATTTCCTGTAGAGTTTCCGATTTTGATAGATGCCTGCTGGGTGTAGTATAATGTTTGCATGAGTCTGAGGTCTTTCTCATCAGCGCCAATGGAGTGCAGTTGTTTTAGTATTTCTTCGTGGCGTACTCTATCAAAAGCTTTTTTGTAGTCGACAAAACAGAGGTATAGTGGGGTCTGAACCTGTATAGCTCTTTCACTTAAAACACGGAGGAGGTATATTGCGTTCCTTGTCCCTCTGTCAGGTTGGAATCCATATTGTTCTTCTGCGATTTCGGGTTAATCTTATTCCTTAGCCTGTTGATAATTATACGCAACAGTATTTTGTTGATGTGGCTTATTAAACTTATAGTTCTAAAATTTTCGCATCTGACTGCACCTGCTTTCTTTGGTATTGCTATGAAAATAGAGTTACAGAGATCTTCTGGAATTTTCCCAGTATTGTATATATTGTTGAATAATATGTGAAGTTCATCAATTGCTAGATCTCCTAGCTTTTTAATACCTCTACAGATATTTCATCAGGGCCTGTTGCTTTACCATCCCTCATTCGTTCCATGGCATGTTCAATTTCACTTTTGGTGATGTTTGGTCCGCTTAATGGTTCTTTGAATTTCAGTGGTGGTTCATTTCTATTTGGATCATTGTACAGTTCGCCTATGTATTCTACCCATCGGCTTTCTATATGTTGTTCTTCAAATAGCAGTTCCCCTTGTTTGTTTTGGATACAACTTCCTGCTGCTTTGCTTTTCCTTTTCCCTGATAGTTCTTTTATTCTTTGGTGAGCTTGTTGGGGGTTGGGTTTGTATTCTCTTTCGATTTCGCAGCATTTCCAGTCTAGATAGTTCTCGTGTGCCTCGATGCATTTGGATTTAATGTGGTTGTTCAATGTTTGGTATTCTGCAGACCCTCTGTTGCATTTTCGTCTTTCTTCAAATAGATTTAGAATTTCATTTGTCATCCATTCCTTTTTGCTGTTTATTTGAGCTATTGGTAAATGCTTTTCTGCAGTTGCTTTGACACACTTTTGGAATATATCAAATTGTTTTTCACATTTTTCATTATCAGGTTCACTTTGGCTTTGTATCATGAGTGCATTTTCAAATTCTTCTCTCATTTTTGTTTGTATGCCATTGTCTTTGCATAACCTGTAATCCCTCTTTATTCTACCAGCTGTTCTCTGAATAGCTTTAAACTTTATCCTTATTGTACAAACAACTGGGACATGGTCACTGTCTACATCGGCGCCTGGGTAGGTTTTGCAATTTAATATGCCATTTCTGAATCTTGATGATACTGCTATAAAGTCTATCTGGTTCCTTGCTCTGTCCCCTGGTGATTGCCATGTCCAGGTTCTTCTTGGGTGTTGTTGAAACCAGGTGTTTGAAATCATTAATTTATTTGTTCTACACCAATCTGCCCAGATGTTTCCTCGTTCATTTCTGTCTCCGAGTCCATGTGGTCCGATTATGTCACCATCTCTGCCTCTGCCAACTTAGCATTTAGGTCCCCCATTACCATAAGGACTTCTTGTGATTTACACATTCGTTTTGCTTTGTCTAGTGAATGGTAAAACTCTGTCATATCTGCATCTGTCGCCTCTTCTGTTGGTGCATAAACTTGAATAATATTGGTGTCAACTACAGGTCCTCTTAGCTTAACCAGCAAAACTCTGTCTGAGATTGCTACGTGCCCTTTGTAAAATTTGGTTGATTTTTGGTCTAAGATCATCCCTACTCCTTTTTGGAAAGAGGTTCCACCACTCCATATGATCTTATATGTCATGTTGTTTTCTTGTTTTGACATGGTTCCCTGCTCTTTCCATCTCATCTCTGCCAGGCCAAGAATATTTATTTGGAGCCGTTTCATTTCTTTCAGAATGTTGTTTAGTTTTCCTTTTTGGGCACAGGTCCTGACATTCCATGTCCCAATTTTGGTTTTGTCACATTTGTTAAATTTATTTCGCCTAGTAACTGGCTGACGGTTCGGTGTGACCTGACGAACATCACGCTCCCAACCGAGCGAGGCAGCAGTCTTCCGTGAAAACATGCTCCCCTTTACGCTGTCACCGTTTAACTTTTTGGACTTATTCATGCAGTTAACTCGGCAAAGTTACAAGAATGGTTTGCCATTGCCTATTCTTGTCGCCTTCTGCAGTTGGCCAGCTTGACCTGTTACCGTTCGACACCACGAGGAGGTTGCAGTAGGGCTTGATAATGATCTATCTTTGCAGACTTGGCATCATCCATTTGTCGAACGAAAAAAAAATCAATAATCTGTAAACTCCTAAATTATTTTTTTTCAACATTGTGAAACTCGAAAGACGTTCAAAATCGACTCTTTAATGCAAAAATTCAAAGATTTCATCAGATTGTCGAAAATTCGGAAATTTGAAAAAATCGTCAAAATTTCACCATAAAACGTGGAAAAATCGAAAATTTCAAAAAATCCAAAATTTTAATTTTTGATCATTGTAAAACTCTGAAGATGCTCAAAGACGACTATTTCAAGCAAAAATTTGAAGATTCCATCAGATTGTCGAAATCTCGGAAATTTGAAAAAAATCGTCAAATTCCCCCCACCCCCCCCCCCCCCCCCCCCCCCCCCCCCCCAAACAAAAAACGTGAAAAAAATGAAAAATCTGGACACTCCAAAATTCTACTTTCTGAACATTGTGAATCTCGAAAGATGCTCAAAATGGACTCTTTCATGCAAAAGTTCGATGATGTTATTATACTGTTGAAAACTCGGAAATTTGAAAAAATCGTCAAATTTCAACGAAAAAAAAGTGAAAAAAAAATCAAAAATCTGTAAACTAAATTATTATTTTTCAACATTGTGAAACTCGAAAGACGTTCAAAATCGACTCTTTCATGAAAAAATTCGAAGATTTCATCAGATTGTCGAAAATTCGGAAATTTGAAAAAATCGTCAAATTCCCCCCCCCCCCCCCCCCCCCCCCCCCTCCCAAAAAAAAAAAAACGTGAAAAAAATGAAAAATCTGGAAACTCCAAAATTCTACTTTCTGAACATTGTGAATCTCGAAAGATGCTCAAAATGGACTCTTTCATGCAAAAGTGCGATGATGTTATTATACTGTTGAAAACTCGGAAATTTGAAAAAATCGTCAAAATTTCACCATAAAACGTGGAAAAATCGAAAATTTCAAAAATCCAAAATTTTAATTTTTGATCATTGTAAAACTCTGAAGATGCTCAAAGTCGACTATTTCTAGCAAAAATTTGAATATTCCATCAGATTGTCGAAAACTCGGAATTTTTATAAAATGGTCAAATTACCCCCCCCCCCCCCCCCCCCAAAAAAAAAAACGTGAAAAAAAAAAAATCTGTAAACTCCTCAATTATTTTTTTTCAACATTGTGAAACTCGAAAGACGTTCAAAATCGACTCTTTCATGAAAAAATTCGAAGATTTCATCAGATTGTCGAAAATTCGGATATTTGAAAAAATCGTCATAATTTCACCATAAAACGTGGAAAAATTGAACATTTCAAAAATAAAAAATTTTAATTTTCGATCATTGTAAAATTCTGAAGATGCTCAAAGTCGACTATTTCAAGCAAAAATTTGAAGATTCCATCAGATTGTCGAAAACTCTTAAATTTAAAAAAATCGTCAAATTTCCCCCCCCCCCCCCCCACCCAAAAAAAAAAAAAAACCGTGAAAAAAATAAAATATCTGGAAACTCAAAAATTCTACTTTCTAAACATTGTGAATCTCGAAAGATGCTCAAACGGAATTTTTCATGCAAAAATTCGATGATTTAAAAAAAAACGTGAAAAAAATGAAAAATCTGGAAACTCCAAAATTCTACTTTCTAAACATTGTGAATCTCGAAAGATGCTAAATGACATCTTCATGCAAAAATTCGAATGATTTTATCATACTGTTGAAAACTCGGAAATTGAAAAAATCGTCAAATTTCACCGAAAAAAAAACGTAAAAAATTTCACATAATCAAGTAAACTCCTAAAATTAATTTTCAAATGTGAAACTCGAAAGACTTAAAATGACCTTTTATTTTAACAAAATCGAAAGATTCATCAGATTGTCAAAATTCGAAATTTGAAAAAATCGTCAAATTTCACCATAAAACGTGAAAAATCGAAAATTCAAAATCCAAAATTTAATTTTTGATCATTGTAAAACTCGAAGATGCTCAAAGTCGACTATTTCAAGCAAAAATTGAAGATTCCATCAGATTGTCGAAAACTCGAAATTTGAAAAAATCGTCAAATTTCCCCCCCCCCCCCCCCCCCCCAAAAAAAAAAAACGTGAAAAAAATAAAATCTGGAAACTCCAAATTCTACTTTCTAAACATTGTGAATCTCGAAAGAGCTCAAACGGACTCTTTCATGCAAAAATTCGATGATTTTCATACTGTTGAAAACTCGGAAATTTGAAAAATCGTCAAATTTCACCGAAAAAAAACGTGAAAAAATCAAAATCTGTAAACTCCTAAATTATTATTTTTCAACATTGTGAAACTCGAAAGACTTCAAAATCGACTCTTTCATGCAAAAATTCGAAGATTTCATCAGATTGTCGAAAATTCGGAATTTGAAAAAATCGTCAAAATTTCACCATAAAACGTGGAAAAATCGAAAATTCAAAAATCCAAAATTTTAATTTTGACATTGTAAACTCTGAAGATGCTCAAAGTCGACTATTTCAAGCAAAAATTTGAAGATTCCATCAATGTCGAAAACTCGGAAATTTGAAAAAATGGTCAAATTACCCCCCCCCCCCCCCAAAAAAAAAAAACGTGAAAAAAATAAAAATCTGAAACTCCTCAATATTTATTTCAACATTGTGAAACTCGAAAGACGTCAAAATCGACTCTTTCATGCAAAAATTCGAAGATTCATCAATGTCGAAAATTCGGAAATTTGAAAAAATCGTCGAATTTCACCAAAAAGTGAAAAATCGAAAAATCTAAAATCCAAATTTATTTTTGACATTGTAAAACTCGAAGATGCTCAAATCGACTATTTCATGCAAAAATTGAAGATTCATCAATTGTCGAAAACTCGGAAATTTGAAAAAAATCGTCAAATTACCCCCCCCCCCTCCCCAAAAAAAAAAAGTGAAAAAATAAAAATCTGAAACTCCAAATTATATTTCAACATTTAACTCGAAAGAGTTCAATGGACTCTTCATGCAAAAATCGAGATTATCTGTGAAAATCGAATGAAAAAATCGTCAAATTTCACAAAAACTGAAAAATAAAAATTAAATCCAAATTTTATTTTACATTGTAAACTCGAAAGCTCAAATCGACTATTTCAGCAAAAATTGAAATTCATCAGATTGTCGAAACTCGGAAATTTGAAAAAATGTCAAATTACCCTCCCCCCAAAAAAAAACGTGAAAAAATAAAAAATCTGTAAACTCCTAATTATTATTTCAACATTGTGAAACTCGAAAGACGTTCAAAATCGACTCTTTCATGAAAAATTGAAGATTCATCAATTGTCGAAAATTCGAAATTGAAAAATCGTCAAATTTACCATAAAACGTGAAAAATCGAAAATTAAAAACCAAATTTTATTTTTGATCATTGTAAAACTCTGAAATGCTCAAAGTCACTATTTCAAGCAAAAATTGAAGATTCATCAGATTGTCGAAAACTCGAAATTTAAAAATCGGGAAAATTCCCCCCCCCCCCCCCCCCCCCCCCCAAAAAAAAAACGTGAAAAAAATGAAAAATCTGGAAACTCCAAAATTCTACTTTCTAAACATTGTGAATCTCGAAAGATGCTCAAAATGGACTCTTTCATGCAAAAATTCGATGATTTTTTCATACTGTTGAAAACTCGGAAATTTGAAAATATCGTCAAATTTAACCAAAAAAAAAAACAGGAATAAAATTAAAAATCTGTAAACTCCTAAATTATTATTTTTCAACATTGTGAAACTCGAAAGACGTTCAAAATCGACTCTTTCATGCAAAAATTCGATTTCATCAAATTGTCGAAAATTCGGAAATTTGAAAAAATCGTCAAAATTTCACCATAAAAGTGGAAAAATCAAAAACAAAAAAACCTAAATTTTAATTTTTGATCATTGTAAAACTCTGAGATGCTCAAAGTCGACTATTTCAAGCAAAAATTGAAGATTTCATCAGATTGTCGAAAACTCGGAAATTTGAAAAAATCGTCAAATTAAAAAAAAAAAAAAAAAAAAAAAAAAAAAAAAAAAAAAAAAAAAAAAAAAAAAAAAAAAAAAAAAAAAAAAAAAAAAAAAAAAAAAAAAAAAAAAAAAAAAAAAAAAAAAAAAAAAAAAAAAAAAAAAAAAAAAAAAAAAAAAAAAAAAAAAAAAAAAAAAAAAAAAAAAAAAAAAAAAAAAAAAAAAAAAAAAAAAAAAAAAAAAAAAAAAAAAAAAAAAAAAAAAAAAAAAAAAAAAAAAAAAAAAAAAAAAAAAAAAAAAAAAAAAAAAAAAAATCTTCTTCTTCTTCTAGGTTCCATGCCTGGTCCAGGCTTCGGATACTGCATGAATTATCTCTCTCCATTCCTCCCTGTCTCTTGCCTTTTCAAACAGCTCTTGGATTGTTAGGCTGGTGAAGCCCTTCAGTTGGTCTATGAGTGTTTTTCTTTGTCTCCCCCGGCGCGTTTACCAGGTATTTTTCCACAACTTGCCAGGTATTCATTCTTATCTTTCCTTACTATGTGTCCGAAAAAGGATAGTTGTCGATCCACTATTAAGGCATTAGTTTTCCTTTGTTGGTATGTTTGTTTTAGCACTTCTTCGTTCGTTTTGTGTGCAGTATACGATATTCTCTGCATCCTTCTCAAGCACCACATTTCAAAAGCTTCAATGTTCTTTTGTGTTTCTGCATTTGTAGTCCAGCTTTCGCATCCGTATAACAAGATTGGCCACACGTAGCACTTCAAGACTCGGAATCTAATCCCGAACGACATCTGTTTGTTTTTCAAAATGTTTCCCAGGTCCATGAAGGCCTGTTTGGCTTGAGTTATTCTTGCTCGTATGTCTCGGTTACATCTTCCATCTGTTGTCACTATTGAACCTAGGTATTTAAAACTTTCTACGTTGGTAAGTTGCTCGCCGTGAATCGTTATATTGCAGGTGTTGTTGTTTTCGGGTTTTTCTGTATTACCATGCATTCCGTTTTGGTGATATTCACTTCCATTCCCTTGGCTTCACTATCTACTACCACTTTGTCAACAATCTTTTGAAGTTGGATTTCTGATGTTGCAATGAGTACCGTATCGTCTGCGTATCTTATATTATTTATGTTGTGACCTCCCACTTTTATTCCCTCCATATTATTTATGCCCCTCATGATTGTTTCTTGGTATAGATTAAACAGATCTGGTGAGGCAACACACCCTTGACGGACTCCTTTCTTAATAGGAATGGAATTTCCTGTAGAGTTTCCGATTTTGATAGATGCCTGCTGGGTGTAGTATAATGTTTGCATGAGTCTGAGGTCTTTCTCATCAGCGCCAATGGAGTGCAGTTGTTTTAGTATTTCTTCGTGGCGTACTCTATCAAAAGCTTTTTGTAGTCGACAAAACAGAGGTATAGTGGGGTCTGAACCTGTATAGCTCTTTCACTTAAAACACGGAGGAGGTATATTGCGTTCCTTGTCCCTCTGTCAGGTTGGAATCCATATTGTTCTTCTGCGATTTCGGGTTAATCTTATTCCTTAGCCTGTTGATAATTATACGCAACAGTATTTTGTTGATGTGGCTTATTAAACTTATAGTTCTAAAATTTTCGCATCTGACTGCACCTGCTTTCTTTGGTATTGCTATGAAAATAGAGTTACAGAGATCTTCTGGAATTTTCCCAGTATTGTATATATTGTTGAATAATATGTGAAGTTCATCAATTGCTAGATCTCCTAGGCTTTTTAATACCTCTACAGATATTTCATCAGGGCCTGTTGCTTTACCATCCCTCATTCGTTCCATGGCATGTTCAATTTCACTTTTGGTGATGTTTGGTCCGCTTAATGGTTCTTTGAATTTCAGTGGTGGTTCATTTCTATTTGGATCATTGTACAGTTCGCCTATGTATTCTACCCATCGGCTTTCTATATGTTGTTCTTCAAATAGCAGTTCCCCTTGTTTGTTTTGGATACAACTTCCTGCTGCTTTGCTTTTCCTTTTCCCTGATAGTTCTTTATTCTTTGGTGAGCTTGTTGGGGGTTGGGTTTGTATTCTCTTTCGATTTCGCAGCATTTCCAGTCTAGATAGTTCTCGTGTGCCTCGATGCATTTGGATTTAATGTGGTTGTTCAATGTTTGGTATTCTGCAGACCCTCTGTTGCATTTTCGTCTTTCTTCAAATAGGTTTAGAATTTCATTTGTCATCCATTCCTTTTTGCTGTTTATTTGAGCTATTGGTAAATGCTTTTCTGCAGTTGCTTTGACACACTTTTGGAATATATCAAATTGTTTTTCACATTTTTCATTATCAGGTTCACTTTGGCTTTGTATCATGAGTGCATTTTCAAATTCTTCTCTCATTTTTGTTTGTATGCCATTGTCTTTGCATAACCTGTAATCCCTCTTTATTCTACCAGCTGTTCTCTGAATAGCTTTAAACTTTATCCTTATTGTACAAACAACTGGGACATGGTCACTGTCTACATCGGCGCCTGGTAGGTTTTGCAATTTAATATGCCATTTCTGAATCTTGATGATACTGCTATAAAGTCTATCTGGTTCCTTGCTCTGTCCCCTGGTGATTGCCATGTCCAGGTTCTTCTTGGGTGTTGTTGAAACCAGGTGTTTGAAATCATTAATTTATTTGTTCTACACCAATCTGCCCAGATGTTTCCTCGTTCATTTCTGTCTCCGAGTCCATGTGGTCCGATTATGTCACCATCTCTGCCTCTGCCAATCTTAGCATTTAGGTCCCCCATTACCATAAGGACTTCTTGTGATTTACACATTCGTTTTGCTTTGTCTAGTGAATGGTAAAACTCTGTCATATCTGCATCTGTCGCCTCTTCTGTTGGTGCATAAACTTGAATAATATTGGTGTCAACTACAGGTCCTCTTAGCTTAACCAGCAAAACTCTGTCTGAGATTGCTACGTGCCCTTTGTAAAATTTGGTTGATTTTTGGTCTAAGATCATCCCTACTCCTTTTTGGAAAGAGGTTCCACCACTCCATATGATCTTATATGTCATGTTGTTTTCTTGTTTTGACATGGTTCCCTGCTCTTTCCATCTCATCTCTGCCAGGCCAAGAATATTTATTTGGAGCCGTTTCATTTCTTTCAGAATGTTGTTTAGTTTTCCTTTTTGGGCACAGGTCCTGACATTCCATGTCCCAATTTTGGTTTTGTCACATTTGTTAAATTTATTTCGCCTAGTAACTGGCTGACGGTTCGGTGTGACCTGACGAACATCACGCTCCCAACCGAGCGAGGCAGCAGTCTTCCGTGAAAACATGCTCCCCTTTACGCTGTCACCGTTTAACTTTTTGGACTTATTCATGCAGTTAACTCGGCAAAGTTACAAGAATGGTTTGCCATTGCCTATTCTTGTCGCCCTCTGCAGTTGGCCAGCTTGACCTGTTACCGTTCGACACCACGAGGAGGTTGCAGTAGGGCTTGATGATGATCTATCTTTGCAGACTTGGCATCATCCATTTGTCGAACATAAAACGTGAAAAATCGAAAATTCAAAAAACCTAAATTTTAATTTTTGATCATTGTAAAACTCGAAGAGCTCAAAGTCGACTATTTCAAGCAAAAATTGAAGATTCCATCAGATTGTCGAAAACTCGGAAATTTGAAAAAATCGTCAAATTCCCCCCCCCCCCCCCCCCCCCCAAAAAAAAAAAAAACGTGAAAAAAATGAAAAATCTGGAAACTCCAAAATTCTACTTTCTGAACATTGTGAATCTCGAAAGATGCTCAAAATGGACTCTTTCATGCAAAAGTTCGATAATGTTATTATACTGTTAAAAACTCGGAAATTTAAAAAAATCGTCAAATTTCACCCAAAAAAAAGTGAAAAAAATCAAAAATCTGTAAACTAAATTATTATTTTTCAACATTGTGAACTCGAAAGACGTTCAAAATCGACTCTTTCATGAAAAAATTCGAAGATTTCATCAGATTGTCGAAAATTCGGAAATTTGAAAAAATCGTCATAAATTTCACCATAAAACGTGGAAAAATCGAAATTAAAAAATCCAAAATTTTAATTTCTGATCATTGTAAAACTCTGAAGATGCTCAAAGTCGACTATTTCAAGCAAAATTGAAGATTCATCAGATTGTCGAAAACTCGGAAATTTGAAAAAATCGTCAAATTTCCCCCCCCCCCCCCCCCCCAAAAAAAAAAACCGTGAAAAAAATGAAAAATCTGGAAACTCCAAAATTCTACTTTCTAAACATTGTGAATCTCGAAAGAACTCAAACGGAATCTTTCATGCAAAAATTCGATGATTTTGTCATACTGTTGAAAACTCGGAAATTTGGAAAAATCGTCAAATTCACCAAAAAAAACGTGAAAAAAATCAAAATCTTAAACTCCTAAATTATTATTTTTCAACATTGTGAAACTCGAAAGACGTCAAAATCGACTCTTTAATGCAAAAATTCAAAGATTTCATCAGATTGTTGAAAATTCGGAAATTTGAAAAAATCGTCAAAATTTCACCATAAAACGTGGAAAAATCGAAAAATTCAAAATCCAAAATTTTAATTTTTGATCATTGTAAACTCTGAAATGCTCAAAGTCGACTATTTCAAGCTAAAAATTTGAAGATTCATCAGATTGTCGAAACTCGGAAATTTGAAAAAATCGTCAAATTCCCCCCCCCCCCCCCCCCCTCCACTCCCAGCCCCCATCCAAAAACCAAAACACAAAACGTGAAAAAAATAGAAAATCTGGAAACTCCAAAATTCTATTCTAACATTGTGAATCTCGAAAGATGCTCAAAATGGACTCTTTCATGCAAAATTCGATGATGTTATTATACTGTTGAAAACATCGGAAATTTGAAAAAATCGTCAAATTTCAACGAAAAAAAAGTGAAAAAAAAATCAAAAATCTGTAAACTAAATTATTATTTTTCAACATTGTGAAACTCGAAAGACGTTCAAAATCGACTCTTTCATGAAAAAATTCGAAGATTTCATCAGATTGTCGAAAATTAGGAAATTTGAAAAAATCGTCAAATTTCCCCCCCCCCCTCCCAAAAAAAAAACGTGAAAAAAATGAAAAATCTGGAAACTCCAAAATTCTACTTTCTGAACATTGTGAATCTCGAAAGATGCTCAAAATGGACTCTTTCATGCAAAAGTTCGATGATGTTATTATACTATTGAAAACTCGGAAATTGGAAAAAATCGTCATATTTCACCGAAAAAAAACCTGAAAAAAAAAAAAATCTGTAAACTCCTAAATTATTATTTTTCAACATTGTGAAACTCGAAAGACGTTCAAAATCGACTCTTTCATGAAAAAATTCGAAGATGTCATCAGATTGTCGAAAATTCGGAAATTTGAAAAAATCGTCAAAATTTCACCATAAAACGTGAAAAATCGAAAAATTCAAAATCCAAAATTTTAATTTTGATCATTGTAAAACTCTGAAGATGCTCAAAGCGACTATTTCAAGCAAAAATTGAAGATTCCATCAGATTGTCGAAAACTCGGAAATTTGAAAAATCGAAATCAAAAAAAAAAAAAAAAAAAAAAAAAAAAAAAAAAAAAAAAAAAAAAAAAAAAAAAAAAAAAAAAAAAAAAAAAAAAAAAAAAAAAAAAAAAAAAAAAAAAAAAAAAAAAAAAAAAAAAAAAAAAAAAAAAAAAAAAAAAAAAAAAAAAAAAAAAAAAAAAAAAAAAAAAAAAAAAAAAAAAAAAAAAAAAAAAAAAAAAAAAAAAAAAAAAAAAAAAAAAAAAAAAAAAAAAAAAAAAAAAAAAAAAAAAAAAAAAAAAAAAAAAAAAAAAAAAAAAAAAAAAAAAAAAAAAAAAAAAAAAAAAAAAAAAAAAAAAAAAAAAAAAAAAAAAAAAAAAAAAAAAAAAAAAAAAAAAAAAAAAAAAAAAAAAAAAAAAAAAAAAAAAAAAAAAAAAAAAAAAAAAAAAAAAAAAAAAAAAATAAAAACTGTAAACTCCTAAATTATTATTTTCAACATTGTGAAACTCGAAAGACGTTCAAATCGACTCTTTCATGCAAAAATTCGAAGATTTCATCAGATTGTCGAAAATTCGGAAATTTGAAAAAATCGTCAAAATTTCACCATAAAACGTAGAAAAATCGAAAATTCATAAATCCAAAATTTTAATTTTCGATCATTGTAAAACTCTGAAGATGCTCAAAGTCGACTATTTCAAGCAAAAATTTGAAGATTCCATCAGATTGTCGAAAACTCGGAAATTTGAAAAAATGGTCATATTTCCGCCCCCCCCCCCCTCCCCCCCAAAAAAAAAAAAAACGTGAAAAAAATGAAAATCTGGAAACTCCAAAATTCTACTTTCTAAACATTGTGAATCTCGAAAGATGCTCAAAACGGATCTTTCATGCAAAAATTCGATGATTTTGTCATACTGTTGAAACTCGGAAATTTGAAAAAATCGTCAAATTTCACCGAAAAAAAACGTGAAAAAAATCAAAAATCTGGAAACTCCTAAATTATTTTTTTTCAACATTGTGAAACTCGAAAGACGTTCAAAATCGACTCTTTCATGCAAAAATTCAAAGATTTCATCAGATTGTCGAATATTCGGAAATTTGAAAAAATCGTCATAATTTAATCATTAAACGTGGAAAAATCGAAAAATTCAAAAATCCCAAATTTTAATTTTTGATCATTGTAAACTCTGAGATGCTCAAAGTCGACTTTTTCAGCAAAAATTGAAGATTCATCAGATTGTCGAAATCTCGGAAATTTGAAAAAAATCGTCAAATTCCCCCCCCTCCCCCCCCCCCCCCCCCCCCCCAAAAAAAAAAACGTGAAAAAAATGAAAATCTGAAACTCCAAAATTCTACTTTCTAACATTGTGAATCTCGAAAGAGCTCAAAAGGACTCTTCATGCAAAAATTCGATGATTTTTATACTGTTGAAACTCGGAAATTTGAAAAAATCGTCAAATTTCACCGAAAAAAAACGTGAAAAAAAATCAAAATCTGTAAACTCCTAAATTATTATTTTCAACATTGTGAAACTCGAAAGACGTTTCAAAATCGACTCTTTAATGAAAAAATTCAAGATTTCATCAGATTGTCGAAAATTCGGAAATTTGAAAAAATCGTCATAATTTCACCATAAAACGTGGAAAAATCGAAAAATTTCAAAAATCCAAAATTTTAATTTTTGATCATTGTAAAACTCCCCCGAAACCCCACTTCAAACCACCCAAAAGAAAAACGTGAAATAAATTTGAAAACTAAACCCAAAATTTCTTCATTAATCATGTAACTCGAAGATTCAAATGATCTTTCATGCAAAATTCGAAGATTATAATTGTCGAAAATCGAAATTTAAAAAATCGTCAAATTTCACCAAAACGTGAAAATAAAATTTAAATCCAAATTTATTTTACATTGTAAACTCGAAGAGTCAAAGACTTTTCAGCAAAATTGAAGATTCATCAATTGTCGAAAATCGAAATTTGAAAAAATCGCAAAACCCCAAAAAAGTGAAAAAATGAAAAATCTAAACTCCAAAATTTATTTTGACATTGTAACTCGAAGATGCTCAAGACTCTTTCTGCAAAATTCGAGATTATAATTTGAAAACTCGAAATTGAAAAATCGTCAATTCACCAAAAAAAACTGAAAAAATAAAAATCTGTAAACTCCTAAATTATTATTTTTCAACATGTGAAACTCGAAAGACGTTCAAAATGACTCTTTCATGAAAAAATTCGAAGATTCATCAGATTGTCGAAAATCGGAAATTTGAAAAAATGTCAAATTTACCATAAAAGTGAAAAAACGAAAATTCAAAAACCAAATTTAATTTTTGATCATTGTAAAACTCTGAAGATGCTCAAACGACTATTTCAAGCAAAATTTGAAGATTCATCAGATTGTCGAAACTCGGAAAAAATTAGAAAAAAACGATCAAATTCCCCCCCCCCCCCAAAAAAAACGTGAAAAAAAAGAAAAATTACCAAAATTTCTTTGACATGTAACTCAATCAAATGACTCTTCATGCAAAATTCGAGATATTAACTGTGAAACTCGAAATTGAAAATCGTCAAATTTCTACGAAAAAAAAGTGAAAAAAAAAAAAATCTGTAAACCCAAATATTATTTTTCAACATTGTGAACTCGAAAGACGTTCAAAATCGACTCTTTATGAAAAAATCGAAGATTTCATCAGATTGTCGAAAACTCGGAAATTTGAAAAAAAACTCAAATTTCACCAAAAACGTGGAAAATCGAAAATTCAAAATCCAAAATTTAATTTTTGATCATGTAAAACTCTGAAGATGCTCAAAGTCGACTATTTCAAGCAAAAATTGAAGATTCATCATATTGTCGAAAACTCGAAATTTGAAAAAATCGTCAAATTCCCCCCCCCCCCCCAAAAAAAAAAACGTGAAAAAGAAAACTGAAACTCCAAAATTCTACTTCTAACATTTGAATCGAAAGATGCTCAAAAGACTCTTCATGAAAAATCGATGATTTTCAATGTTGAAAACTCGAAATTTGAAAAATCGTCAAATTTCACCAAAAAACTGAAAAAATAAAAATCTGAAACTCCAAATTTTTTTTAAAATTGTGAACTCGAAAGAGTTCAAAATGACCTTTCATGCAAATTGAAGTTCATCAGATGTGAAATCGGAAATTTGAAAAAATCGCAAATTTCACCAAAAACGGAAAAAAAATTAATCTGAAAGATGCTCAAAACGACTCTTTCATGCAAAAATTCGATGATTTTTAACTGTTGAAAACTCGGAAATTTGAAAATAATCGTCAAATTTACACCGAAAAAAAAACTGAAAAAAATCAAAAATCTGTAAACTCCTCAATTATTATTTTCAACATTTGAAACTCGAAAGACGTTCAAATCGACTCTTTCATGAAAAATTCGAAGATTTCATCAGATTGTCGAAAATTCGAAATTTGAAAAAATCGTCATAATTTCAACCATAAAACGTGGAAAAATCGAAAAATTCAAAAACCCAAAATTTTAATTTTGATCATTGTAAAACTCTGAAGATGCTCAAAGTCGACTATTTCAAGCAAAAAATTGAAGATTCATCAGATTGTCGAAAACTCGGAAATTTGAAAAAATCGTCAAATTCCCCCCCCCCCCCCCCCCCTCCCCCCCCCTCCCAAAAAAAAAAAAACGTGAAAAAAATGAAAAATCTGGAACTCCAAAATTCTACTTTCTGAACATTGTGAATCTCGAAAGATGCTCAAAATGGACTCTTTCATGCAAAAGTTCGATGATGTTATTATACTGTTGAAAACTCGGAAATTTGAAAAAATCGTCAAATTTCAACGAAAAAAAGTGAAAAAAAAAAAAAAAATCTTAAACTAAATTATTAATGCTCTTTATAAATTCGAAGATTTCATCAGATTGTCGAAAATTCGGAAATTTGAAAAAATCGTCATAATTTCACCATAAAACGTGGAAAAATCGAAAAATTAAAAAATCCAAAATTTTAATTTTTGATCATTGTAAAACTCTGAAGATGCTCAAAGTCGACTATTTTAAGCTAAAAATTGAAGATTTCATCAGATTGTCGAAAACTCGAAATTTGAAAAAATCGTCAAATTCCCCCCCCCCCCCCCCCCCCCTCAAAAAAAAAAACGTGAAAAAAATGAAAATCTTGAAACTCCAAAATTCTACTTTCTAAACATTTTGAATCTCGAAAGATGCTCAAAACGGACTCTTTCATGCAAAAATTCAATGATTTTGTCACACTGTTGAAAACTCGGAAATTTGAAAATATCGTCAAATTTAACCGAAAAAAAAACGTGAAAAAAATCAAAAATCTGTAAACTCCTAAATTATCATTTTTCAACATTGTGAAACTCGAAAGACGTTCAAAATCGACTCTTTCATGCAAAAATTCGAAGATTTCATCAGATTGTCGAAAATTCGGAAATTGAAAAAATCGTCAAAATTTCACCATAAAACTGGAAAAATCGAAAAATTCAAAATCCAAAATTTTAATTTTTGACATTGTAAAACTCGAAATGCTCAAAAATCGACTATTTCAGCAAAAATTTGAATATTCCAACAATTGTCGAAAACTCGGAAATTTGAAAAAACGGTCAAAATTACCCCCCCCCCCCCCCCCCCCCCCCAAAAAACGTGAAAAAATTCAAAAATCTGTAAACTCCTCAATTATTATTTTTCAACATTTTGAAACTCGAAAGACGTTCAAAATCGACTCTTTTATGAAAAAATTCGAAGAGTTCATCAGATTGTCGAAAATTCGGAAATTGAAAAAATCGTCATAATTTAACCATAAAACGTGGAAAAATCGAAAAAAATTTAAAAAACCTAAATTTTTAATTTTTGATCATTGTAAAACTCTGAAAATGGCTCAAAGGGCGACTATTTCAAGCAAAAATTGAAGATTTTCCCTCAGATTGTCGAGAACTTGGAAATTTGAAAAAATGTCAAATTCCCCCAACCCCCCCCCCCCCCCCCCCTCCCCCCCTCCCCCCCCCCAAACAAAAAACGTGAAAAAAAATTAAAAATCTGGAAACTCCAAAATTCTAAATTTCTGAACATTGTGAATCTCGAAAGATGCTCAAAATTGGGCTCTTTTATGCAAAGTTAGATGAATGTTATTATAACTGTTGAATACTCGGAAATTTGAAAAAATCGTCAAATTCCCCCCCCCCCCCCCCCCTCAAAACAAAAAAAAACATAAAAAAAGAAAAATCGGAACCCCAAATTCTACTTCTAACATTGTGATCTCGAAGACTCAAACGGGAGTCTTCATCAAAAAATTCATGATTTTTGGTCATACGGGAAAACTCGAAATTTATAATACGTCAATGAACCAAAAAAAAAAAAGGAAAAAAATCAAAAAATCTGAAACTCCTAAATTATTATTTTCAAAAATTGTGAAACTCGAAAGAGTTTAAAAATCGACTCTTTCATGCAAAAATTCGAAAGTTTTTATAGATTGTCGAAATTAGGAATTTGAAAATATCGTCAAATTCACCATAAAAGGGGAAATTTAAAAAAATTAAAATTTTCCCAAAAATTTTTTTTTTTACATGTAAAAATCTGAAGAGCCAAAAATCGACTTTTCTCAAAATTTGAAGATTTTTCCATTTTGTCGAAAAAAGGAAAAAAAACCAAATA
>NW_027627356.1:0-5250 GCF_034508935.2 Berghia stephanieae
CTCTCTCTCTCCCCTCTCTCTCTCTTCTCTCTCTCTCTCTCTCCTCTCTCTCTCTCTCTCTCTCTCTCTCTCTCTCTCTCTCTCTCTCTCTCCTCTCTCTCCTCTCTCTCTCTCTCTCTCTCTCTCTCTCTCTCTCTCTCTCTCTCTCTCTCTCTCTCTCTCTCTCTCTCTCTCTATCTCTCTCTCTCTCTCTCTCTCTCGTCTCTCTCTCTCTTCTCTCTCTCTCTCTCTCTCTCTCTCTTCTCTCTCTCTCTCTCTCTCTCTCTCTCTCTCTCTCTCTCTCTCTCTCTCTCTCTCTCTCTCTCTCTCTCTCTCTCTCTCTCTCTCTCTCTCTCCTCTCTCTCTCTCTCTCTCTCTCTCTCTCTCTCTTCTCTCTCTCTCTCTCTCTCTCTCTCTCTCTCTCTCTCTCTCTCTCTCTCTCTCTCTCTCTCTCTCTCTCTCTCTCTCTCTCTCTCTCTCTCTCTCCACAAACACACATAGACACACAAATCAATAAAGTACACTTATTTGTTTAGTCCCGATTAGTTTTCATGTTCATCCTCCACTACTACCAATAACAGGTCATCACAAACACCTTGACTTCAATCTCTCTCTCTCTCTCTCTCTCTCTCTCTCTCTCTCTCTCTCTCTCTCTCTCTCTCTCTCTATCTCTCTCTCTCTCTCATTATGACAGAGGCTCCTACCCTTCCCCTTTATGCGGAATCATTCTGCTTAATTGGTCTACATCCCGCGATTCCGCTTTCAATGCAAAAATTCCGCTTTTCAATCAAGAAAAATAATTTTAAAATGTTAGCTATGGTTTATTTCGTCATCATCCTCTATGGTCAATCAACACACATTTTGTGTGTCTGACTATTCCCCTCATAGCCTGTGCAGTTGATGTCAGATAATATTATATTTTAGGGAGAGGGGTGGGGGGAGTCAATGACCGAAGTATTATTATTATTGTTGGCTCCACAATGTGAGGTAAATGACCTAGTAATATTATATGTTGGCTCCAATCGGTAGTATTATTGAGTAGGCTTCTTTCCCTATTTAATTTTAGCCCTGTGTATTTGTGTGTGTGTGTGTATGTGTGTGTGTTTGTGTGTGTGTGTGTGCATGCGCCAGCACGCGCATTTGTTTGATTAGGTGTGTGTTGGGAGGGGGGTCCTGACAAGGTTAAATAAATCCAACCATTTAATGATTTGCTCTGAGACTGCCAGGGCCTGTGTCCTCTATTATTATTTGACCCCCTTTTTAGTCTTTAAACAATTTGCAGATTTGTAAACATTTTATATTGTATCATTTGAGGACTTTGGATTATCTATTACATTATCTGTAGCAATCATGTCGTAGTTAATATTAGTAAGTTGATTCCGCTTTTTGGTCTCAAATTCCGCTTTTATGTACTATGATTCCGTTTGGGGCTATTGGGGGTAGGAGCCTCTGTGTCATACACACACATGACACATATGCACGTTCACATACAAATCAATAAAGTTCACTCAGTTCTTTAGCCTCATTAATTTTTCACTTTCATCGTTCTGTACTCATCACTAGATTTACTTTGAAAGCTCTCTCTCTTCTCTCTCTCTCTCTCTCTCTCTCTCTCTCTCTCTCTCTCTCTCTCTCTCTCTCTCTCCCTCACACACACACATACATACACACAAATCAGTAAAGAGCACCCAGTTCTTTATCCTCAATATGTTTTCATTTTTCATCTTCCTATACTTAACAGTGATACACACAGACACACACACAAACACACACACACACACACACACAGACATATGATTCAATTAAATGTTAATTTCCTGGCAATTGCCAACATGAAACATACGTTAACTTAATATTTACGATTAACAAATAAAACACAACACACATAACAATAAAGTTCACTCAATACTTTAACTTAATCTTTCTGTACCTATCACTATATTCAATTTGAGCAGTCTCTCTCTCTCTCTCTCTCTCTCTCTCTCTCTCTCTCTCTCTCTCTCTCTCTCCCCCTGTGTGTGTGTCTCTCTCTCTCTCTCTCTCCCTGTGTGTGTGTCTCTCTCTCTCACTCACACACACACACACAAACACACACTATCTGTCCCTCTGTCAGACAAACCTAAATCTATAAAGTGAATCATATCCTTTTCACATCAGCCATCAATCTCTCTTTTCATCTCCAAGTACACGCCTTATCACCACCAACACCACCATCATCATCATCATCACTGCCACTACTATTACTACAACCACCACCATCGCCACACCATCATTTTCACGAAGGACCACCACTACGACTACTACTACAACCACCTCCACCACATCATCATCATCACCATTATTACCACCACCATGACGACGACATCAAAACACTATCACCATTAAAACAACAATCACTACCACATCCTTACCACCACTAACAACCTCCTCCAACACAACAATATCACCACCACCTTTTTTGCAACCACCACAACCAATACATCATCATTATCACCCCTACCATTCATTTTTATATTTTATACGTCATAATGAAATTGGTTTTGGAACTTTACTTGATTTGAAACAAGGGTATTGGGATGATTATAGACCTCAATAGATTATATTTAGTTTGCAGAAATTCCTATTTAAGCATTGAAATTATTCGGAATTGTTTCTGAAATTTACGTGAGCAAATTTTAAGTTGGCGTCTTGGTCAACTTGAAACAATGGGAGGTGGGCATTAGTGAATCTGTGAATAAGGGAGATGTGGCGACTACCACTACTACTACAACCATCACCACATCATCATCCCTACCATGACTACTACAACCACCACCACATCATCATACCTACGACTACCATTACTACAACCACCATGTTATAATTACACTTTCAGTTTTTGAAATTCCTCCGAGTGGTGTCGAAATTGCTGCGAGACACATTTTGGATTGCATCACAATAAATTTTTAAATGAAATTTAAAATTTATAGGTTATTTTTGCATGGATGCTTCTTGATCTTGGCGCTGAAAAATTTCCTCCTTTTAAGTGACCAGTCATTCCACTCCTAATTTTATATGTGGTTTTGATCCCGGGTGGAGTTGAGTTTTTTTTTTCCGACTCCCCGACCCCCGCCTGCCACCAGCAGTGATTGGGTAGCTGGGTCTGTTAGATCTGGTGAAAGTTCTTTGCAATAGATTAGAATCCTGTCAAATGGTACCAAGCAATTGCTATGTACATTTCACGCCATGCAAACCGAATATACTCCAGCTCAAGGGCCGAATGGATCGAAGGACTATTTTTTTATGATTGGAAGGGAATATCAGCCTCTTGAAAAAACAGTTTGTCGACAACATCATCGATATGTGTCAGTGCATGACATAACGGGGAAGTAAAATTTTGGATTTGCAATTGTTTTTTCATTTTCTGAAAGAATATGCCCCCAGATCATTTTGATCTTTATTTGAAGTAAATCGGGTGATTTTTCATAAATTATGGTCATATGTACAGGAAGGTACCCACCCAATTTTTCTCAAATTTCATACTTTGTCAACTTACTAGCTGTAAAAATTCTTTAGAATGAAATTAAGTTTGGTATTTCCGAAGTTGTAAAAAAAGGTTGATTTAATCTTTTATGACATGAATTAATTTTTGATAAAAATTTACCTTCTAACTAAACTTGGAAAATATCTCAGTTCAAACCTTTTCACCATCCGATGATTATGTCATTCACTGCAACATATAGTTGTCAGAGACTAATGTGATACATTGAAACCCAGATACAGCAACGTTTCATCACCAATGGTCATTTTCATCGAACCCATTTTAGTTGAATTATAGGATGCCACGAGTAATATTTATCAATGGGAAAAAAAGAAACAAAATTTTTTCATATCTTTGTCCAATCTTAGTGTGGCTATGTGGTCTATGGTATGACACTTGTTTTCAGACTGGAAGTCCTGGGTTCGAGCTTCACTCCGCGCATAGTTGAGTCGTTGGAAAAGGCTCTGTACTCACATTCTCTCACTATACTATAAAAAATGAGTAACTGGCCATTAAAAAGCGTTTCTGTCCGAAAAAATTGTGATATCACCTAACAGGGGTCACATCCCGCCCCTTTATGTTAAATGTTGCTGTTGGCCAGGGACCCTTATAAAGTGCTTTGAGCATGTTTAGTGGATATTGCACTATATAAAAGCTCAATTTAAATTTAAATTTAGTTCGTTTTATCCTCGTTGTACAGTATATAAAGTTTTACTTTTATACTTGTGACAACAGGATGGTTTTAAGGGCAAGAAGCTATTCCATCAGTTTCTTTAAAATCATCAAGTTCATTCATTCATTCATTTCATTCACCCATGATCTGATGATCTTGGGGGATACACGGGTCACATCTCACCACTTTCCACCATTTTTTTTTATTGTTGGCCTTCTCCAAGAGTTCTTCCATCTTATTCCTGTTCATTCCTTGATATTTTCCATCCAAACTTTCCTTTGTCTTCCTCTTCTTCTTCCTCCATCCCGTTCTGAACAAACCTTCACGCCTCACATTGTGGCCAAACCATGACAAAGATCGTGTTCACTTTCTCTTTTAAAAGAAATCTAAGCCATGTTAAGCAGAAAAGCATCAGGACTTCACTTGGAATTGATCTGAGTTTCTAAGTGTGTGCTCTCCCAACTGAGCTACAGGGACCCCTTTCTTTTCAATAAAATGTGTATAAATATAGGAAAAAATGAAGTCCAAATAACTGTATCAAAACCTTTTTATAATGGGAGCCTGCTTGTCTTGAAAACGAACTCGCCGGCCAGGGAAACTACTCATCTTACACTGAGTACAGTGAGAGGTGTGAGTAAAGGATTTTTTTGAATTCAAATGCACGCGTGATGAGACCACCTTTGAATTTTCGACTTTTAAAATTTTTTTTTATGTCTATTAGAACCGTTATGGTTTTTTATGAAGAAAATTTGTTGCATGGAAACACTTTTTCTTTAATTTTGGGTCATATCTCAAATCGAAGCTTGCCGATCTCAGCCAACTTCACAATTGCCAATATTTATCTGTTTTCTGATTATGCACCAGGGGCCCTCAAGTTTTGGGGATCCCGTAAACCTGGCAAGGGGCAGACAATTAATCGCGTGTCCGAGTGTTTTTTGCCCTTTTTTCCAAGATGGAAGACCGTTTTTGTCCATTGGTTAAATTTTAAAACTCTTTAAAAACACACCATAGGGTGGTAAGTTTTTTAAAGTCGCTTTGAAAAATAGCGCATTTTAATACACTCAATACATTAATTTGA
>NW_027627357.1:0-5263 GCF_034508935.2 Berghia stephanieae
CTTTTATTTGGGTTTTTCCCCCTTTTAGGATTTGGGGAATCCCATTTTTTAATAATTTTTGTTGGCAAATTCTCAGAACACAAAGTATATGCGCTGTGTGGCACTCACTTCCGATTGGAGGTCCTGGTCAGCCTCGCAGGACTCACATTCTGCCACTGTACTCATTTTGATTCCTTTCCGCTAAAGCGATGTCGCAAAGGGGTATTCGCTAACGTTTAATGTTACGTGTAAGCTGCTGTATGACTTTGTAAAGTGCTTGAGCATTTTGGTGGATATTGTGAATTCAAATTTATTAAAATTTAATAATACCGTAAAAAGAAGCTGGATGATGACGGGCATGCACTACCTTTATGGTAGTATAAACCTTCCTATATATGACAATTGCATAAATTAGCCTACATCAAATTTTACGGGTGTATTGGGGAAATAAAGGACAATATGCACTATATCTTTTTGTTAAACTTGGCTTTACACAGATGAGAAAGTGTTCCTAATACGCTTCAAAATGCGATCAGAACTTCAATTTATAATGGAAGTAATTTTCTCAAATGACAGTGATGAATGTGACAAGCCTTTACTTAATACATGGCAATTTAGGATGGTCTGTAGTTGTTTCCTAATATTAAGAAATGCAAATATTTAATTATTATGACTAAAAATATTGAAACAAATTGATTGTTTAGTATTTGTGCCATTCCAATTTAGCTTTTGACCTAATTCCACTGATTTGAGTCCATTCACAATTTAAGGTTTGAGAAAACTCTCGACAGTACTTTTATAGTTCTAACGTATCTGAACTGCAACTGTCTCAATGTTTGACAAAATGAATTTTTAAACTTTATATTTAAGGTATTTAGTTATATCGTTTATATATTCCAGGGTTTTCAGCCCATCATACCTTAAAGTTGGCTAATTTAAACTATGTGTTAGATGCAACAGGAGCCAAAAAGCATTGACTTCAGCAAAGGATCTCGCTACCACAGGTAAGGAGGTTGTATTTGGACGGGCAGGGTGTTTTTTACTTTTAATATTTTTTAAAATAGGAAAATATTATATGCACAAGGATATAATAGTTCAAATAACTCGGAGTAAATTATCACATCAGAGCTTTCTACTTGAATTGCCAAGACAATTATAATTAAGCTATCAACTGATCTGAATTTAAACATCCAGGGGAAGTGATGTGTGCCTACGCAGCTATCTACGTCTTCAGTGGCTGGCTCACGAGTAATGCAGCAAGACAATAGGTCAACTAAGGTACCAGACGAGATTAAAAAGTGAAAGATGGGTTTGTCAAAAAATCTGATTGCGCTGGTTAGTATCTTATTGAGGTCCTATTAGTTTTATTGTCAATGTGCTAGTATATGCAGTTGAAATTAGGAGGTTTGCAGGCTGCTAAGAATAGTTTATATACTATTAGTGGATAAAATTTATATTTTAATAAAAAGTTTCTTAGCCATGCAGGACCTGAAATTAATACAGGCTATGAGGTTACGGGCTAATACTAACCATGAAAATCACCCATGACGATATAATTGGTAGGACTCATTTAAATTAATACTTATTTCCATCGAATTTGTCCAATGCAGTTTTCGCGCGAAAATTTTGAATATGACTGCAATAATTACGCAATTCTAAATTAGGTCGCATTAGACTCAATTTTTTAAATAAATCAGTGAGTAATTATTTTTTTTCTGTTAACCTATATTTTCAGTACTTATTTTCTCGTTCCTAGTGATGTATATAAATCCATGTTGCTCCCTTTCTTTGTTATGGATTAAGATTGCTCATATTTTTCCTGTTCTCCGGTTTTTAGTTGGAGGCAGACGTCAATCATTCTTTCTTGAGATGATTTTTATACTGTAAATCTCTTCTGTTATGTAATGTTATAGTATAGGTTTTAATATATTGCATTAGTAAATTTTTAGCAGGATCCTTTGCTTTGTCTCGTGGATTTTGAGGTTAATGTCTAATTGTACATCTTTGAGGCTCGTGTAAAACTTATGTTCCCTACTTAATTTGAAAATCAGTCACCATATCAGTCACCTTTTAAGTTTGCAACACTATTAATCCTAAGACAATATAAGCGACGGAAGGGGGTAATTTTGGGTCTTTGGTTGTCTTGTATCGTTTTTTGTTCCAAAAGAACTTGAATTTATGGATGCCTAGTATTTCAATATAATTAGAAATTTGATATGAGTACGTGCATTTCAATCCCTTTGGATTTCTGAGGAATTTTAAATGTGACCACTCTATTCGGTTTGTATTCATGTAAAGTTACAAGAGAAAAAAGCGAACGTTTTTTAGGGGAATTCTGCAGTCATTCATAAACCCTTATGAATTTGATGAGCGCTGTTGCATTTTAGCTCATTCAAGTATTTAGAGTGACAAACACAACCGTGCATTATGGGTTATATGCAATTTTTGTCTTAAATTGTCATAAAAAAAAAATCTTTTTGTTTTGTTAGCTGCAGTCTGAATTGAATGCTATTGCATACAATTTTGTACTTTAAATCTTTTTTCTTTTTACATTTATCCTCCTCACTATCCGGAATCGCCTGCCCCTCGTGATGAGACAGTGAAGGCTATCAGGGCGAATCTCGCCAAGGATTCCACCTAACGGTTTTATCCGCCATCCATCACATTCGCCTTTTAAAAGACCACCACAACCACTACATCAACATCCCATCACCATACTACTACACCACCACCACATCATCACTCTATCACCACACCATCACTACACAATACCACACTCATCTTCTACCTATCCCTTAAACACAACCAACCATCATCATCCCTACCACCAACACCCCTACGACAACTCCACCACATCTCATCCCGACCATCACCACCACACAGCTACAACCACTACTACACACCATCACACCATCTCCCCATGATGATAACTTCCGCGAATTCGCGATTGATTTTCTGAAATTTTCAACTGTTTTTGCGTGTCAAACTTTTCGCTAGAGTAATTTAGCTGAAAAATCACCAATAGTCTTTTGTCATTTTTTGACACCTCTCCTCAGCTGCATGAATTGATGACATTCCCAGCCATGACATTAGTCTAGACACATTGGCCCAATGTGAATAGTGGTACTCACCCATGACGGCCTTGGATGAAAAGATGACAAAAGGGAAGGGGATGGAGCAAAGGGGTGCAATATTTTTGACCTTTAGTTTTGTACCCTTTTTTTGTTTGTTTTTTTTGTTTGTTTGTTCTGAATTCAATTGAATTCATTATAACTTATCTCAAATTTTACCAATTAAAACAAAATCAGAGGGTTTCCTTCTCTCTCTCTCTTCTCTCTCTCCTCTTCCCTCTTTGTCTATCATCTATCTATCCCTACCTATCTATCTATCTATCTTCATCTACTATTTATCAATCTATCTATCTATCTAAAAATCATCTACACTCTCACTCTTTTTCTTTCATTTTTTTCCTATTTTATTTCTCAGCTTAACCTTCTAACTTCACTTTTTAGTTTATAAAATTTTAATTTGTAATAGAGAAAAATAAACATTTAATTTGGCGATCGATTTAAGTAATAATTTTTTTTAAAGGCTTGATTTAGATTCGCTCATTTGAGGGGGAAAAGTTTTTCAATTGATTAAAAATTCTTATCATAACGCATAACCACAAGGTTTTCAGTAATACACACACACAGCCGTGTTTGTAATTTAAAAAAAAAACCCCCTTTTGGCCCAAAAAATTTATTTAACTCTTTATTAGTGGGAAGCATTTTTAGACCAAAAAAAGTTTAATTGGAAAGACAATTTTTAAAAATTATATTTACAAAAAGGCAGTAATACCGTGATCCCAAAATAGAGTTTTTTTAGAATTTTAATAAAATACTAATATTAAATAAAAAACGATAGCTGGTATTTTTTGCATTAGATTTGGGGTTGACAGCGGGGCCGAGAGATTTGGCTCCTTTTTTAACAAAATCATTTTTCACACGACCCTACAACCCCGGGGGGTGGTTTTGGGGGAGCATCACCCTTGAATCATATCCTAGATGTTCGCATGGGTGTACGATCCAAGGATGTCGTTTCTTTTTTCCTTTTTCTACCTATCCCGCTTCTTTGGTTTGGGGATTGATTTTTTACAGGGGGTATTTTTTTTTTGTAAAACTTTTGCCTGTTTGCTCTTGGTATTTAAATTACTTTAATCTTAGGTTATGTTTTGATTTACATTTTTTCTATTTTGTTTGATTGCTTGTTTTTTTGTTTTTTCAGCGGTCTCCTTTTCACCTAAAATTGTGTTGGAAAAACCTAAGCAACAAACAAACAAACTACAACCACTCTAAAACCCCACCCCACATCATTCCTATTACCAATACAACAAAACCCTTCGCCACCCATCAAAAACCAATATCACTACAAACCCACCACTGATCCCTTCCACACATTACAAACCCCAAAAACACGATCATTTCCCACACCTCTACAACAAAAACCACCATTCATCACCTTTTCACGACCCACACAACCACCACTGCTCATCACCCTACCGCACTTTTTTAACTGCAAGTACAATATGTTGAATTTAAAAAATTTTAACTTTTGAAACCCCAATTGGGGGAGAAAATTGCGAGACCAATTTTTTTTTTTATTGCATCTCAGTATATTTTAATGAAATTTAAAATTTTTACGTTATCGTCGCATGATGGGGCTTGAAATTTCGTGAAAATTTCCCCATTTTTCGTTCCCGTCATTCCACTCCTGAACCATCATGACTCATGACCCTCCCCACCAAAAAAAACAACATCCATTTTCATCATAACACCACTCCACAAACCCAAACATCACTGTCATCATAAAATCAGTACCACCTCTAGGCAACACCACTATCACATCACTTTCCTTTGGGGGCTTTTTCTTCTAAGCAAATTGCTCCCCCTGTCTTTTCTTGGCTTTTATCCTTTTCCCTGGCCCGGGGCCCAATTTATTGGGAGGGAGGGGAAGCAATTAAAAAGTAATCAGGGTTTTTGGGAGTGGTGTTTGTCTTCGTAAATCACTCCTTTGTGTGCTTAGTTTTTTGTTCTAAATTTTTTATTACGCTCACAAGGGTTCTTGCTTGTGTCTTGGTGAAACTTTTGGTGACTTTAACTAACACATTGATATTTGATCTGGCCGTTTTAAAACGGGCCCAAGATCAAAATATCAATGTAAGTTTAAAGTCACCCAAAATTTTACCCAAAACCAAGCACAGAACCTTGTGAGCGTAATCAAATTTAAACAACAAATCAACGTC
>NW_027627358.1:0-5262 GCF_034508935.2 Berghia stephanieae
AAAACACCAAAATTGCAAACTCGAATGTTCATAGTTGATTGATAAAACTTAGTGATAAGTTAATTATAAAAATGTCTGTCTAAAAGCAATAACAAGGGGTTTTGACTAACGTCAAATTCATTCCTTCTATTGATGCTCGTGTTAAATTAAAATACTCACAAAGTCCGCCAGCCGAAAATATCAGTCCAGCCCATAATCTACATGGAACCTTGAACTTTTAGTCTGATAATTTTTTAATGGAACTAATCATAAAAATGGGTGTCTAAAAACAATAACATGAGATTAGTGACGTCAATTTGGTTCCTTCTATATATCCAAGAACTTTACTCACTCCATCCGCTCTCTCCTCCTTCAATACAAAATGAATCTATTCTCTCATCACTTTTTTGTGCGGCTATGCATGTGATCTTGTGAAATGACACTCGCTTTGGATCGGACGGTTTATGGTTTCGAGTCCGTCTGAGTGGCGCATAATTGAGTCTTTGGAAAGGCTTTTTACTCGCTTCTCTCCCCTTGTTCACTGTTAAAATGAGTACCCGCTGTTTACAGCGTGTCTCTGTCGGGAAACAATTGCAATATCGCTTATCAGTTCTGTCTCTTTCTAACATGTTTTTATGTTGGCCAAAGACCCTTAAAAAGTGATTTGAGCACCTTTATTGAATTTTGCGGTATATATAGCGCAAGTAAATTTTTCTCTCTTTCTTTTCTCCCCCCCCTCTCTTCTCCTCTCTCTTCTCTCTCTCTCTCCTTCTCTCTCGACTTGTTAGTTTATTATAGCTATTGCTACATATGATGCGAATATCTTGGACGGTTATTGATGCTATGAGTTTAGGTATAATGCTCACAACATCCACCGTCGGAAATAACGTCCCGCCCACACAAAATACGAGTAACCTTGAACGTTAAAAGCCCTGATTTGATATAATTTAGTGAGAACTAATTACCAAAATGACTGCCTTAATAAAATAACAAAGGTAGAATGATGTCAATTTCGTTCCCTCAACAGTCTAATTGATATAATTTAGTGAGAAAATAATCACTATTGTGCGCAAGACGAAAGATAGAATAACAGACAGTAACTGGGATCGGTTCTGTCGGCCACATAGCCTCACTATTAATTAAAATTTATTTCTAATTTCACCAATTTTTGGTGTAAACACCAGTTCTTAGTATCACCTATTGGAATTTGACGCTGATCACGAAATCCGACGTGGAAGAAAACAGCGAAATCCGAAAAAAATGCTCCATTTTTTATACTGCCACGCCCCCCGATCGCCGAGGCCTCAAAAATATATCTCCCCGTATGTGGGTAAAAATCATCTGCGATCAACGCAGGGTTCGGGTCACAGCGATCGGTCATCCGATTTACCGCTATCAGCGGATTGTCGCGTCTATGGATGGGGGCTCTAGTTGTCATATTGGCTCAGTTAGTAGAGCACGTCGCTCGTGGGGAGAGGGACCGTGAGCGAAGTCGAATTATTTTCTGACCTCTCTCTCTCTCTCTCTCCTCCTCTCTCTCTCTCTCTCTTCTCTCTCTCTCTCTCTCTCTCACTCTATCTCTCTATCCACCAAGCTGCGATTGGTAGCTGTTGCCTTGTTAGATCTGGCGCGGAAAATACTTCGCGGGTCGGTTAGACTAGCGTCCTATCCATAAGGTGTGTAAAGCTGTTATTGTCATTTTACGCTTAGATACCGGATAAACCAGGCTTCTCTGTGTCTGGTGGCTCCGAAATGATAGCCTTTGAAGGTTAGAGTTAACAATTGTTGACAAGATGGGGGGGGGGGGGGGGGGGGGTCAATTTTGATAGATCCTTAGAATGTTATGCAATCGTCGCGTTAGTCTCTCTCTCTCTCTCTCTCTCTTTCTCTCTCTCTCTCTCTCCTCTCTCTCTCTCTCTCTCTCTCTCTTCTGTGTGTGTGTGTGTGTGTGTGTGTTGTGTGTGTGTTGTAGTGTGAAATAGCAAAGTTAATGATTTGTTCCCACCTATAACGATCGACGAAAGAGTTGGAAGGAAAACGAGTTTTGTCCTCAGAGTCTTACTAATGAGTATTAATATCATCGGGTTACTTAGGCGAGTATCCTTCGCCCTTTTCTTTAATGTCGTTCGTTGATTGTTGTCGGTGGGAACGCAAATCGTTTAACTCGCTAACATCGGAATGTACTCGGTGAAGGAAAATTTGAGCTTGAAAGTCAAAATGATTTACCTATTTGAAAATTATAGTTTGTTTTTTTTAAACTTATCGTTTTAGTGTGTGATTCTTTTAAACATTTTTGTTCTGATTTAGTTCATATTGGATTTTAAATTGCTTTTATTTCGATAAATTAAAATATAACACATCTCATTCTGCTGACTGAGAAAATGGAAGGCATTTTTGGCAATTTAAATTTTACAAGTTAAGCGGAAAATTGGCTTTTTTTTTTAAGCAGCAGTGTTGTCTCGACAGGATAAAACTCGTCGCTGGTTGATAGTGGTAGATATGATGATATGCGTTTAAGTAAAATAATCACCAACTAGCCTGCGGAGTGTGGACAAACCAAACACAACTCATTTGTAAACCTTAAACGTTTTATAGTCTGATTAATAGAATTTAGTGAGAACTAATCAGCCAAACGGCTGTTTTAAAAACAATGCAAAGAGCAGAGTGATAAGTTTATCCCTTCTATAAATGACTGTAAAACAATCGAGTACTTGTTTGGGTTAGGAAAACCAAAAAAAAAGGGCCTAGGGGGGAAAGCAGACTGAATGATTTTAAAAAACATAATTATCTGTAATCGATTCTATTTAAGGGGTTTCGTTTGATTAGATATTGGGGGGGGGGGGAGGAGGGGGGAGGAGGAGGGGGAGGAGGAGGAGGAGGAGGAGGAGGGGGGGAAAGGGGAGGGGGGAGAAGGAGGGAGGAGGAGGAGGAGGGGAAAAGGAGAGGGGAGGAGGAGGAGGGGGAAAGAGGGGGAGGGGGAAAGAAGGGAAAAAGAAAAAAGAAGAAGAAGAAGAAAAAGAAGAAAAAGAAGAAGAAAAAGAAGAAGAAAAAGAGAAGAAAAAAAGGAAAAGAAGAAAAAAGAAGAAGGAAGGAAAAAGGAGGAGGAGGAGGAGGGGGGAGGGGGGGGGGGAGAAGGAGGAGGGGGGGGGGGAAAAGAGAAGAAAAGAAGAAGAAGAAGAAAAAAAAGGGAAAGAAGAAAAAAAGGAAGAGAAGAAGAAGAAAAAAGAAGGAAAAAGGGAAAAGAAGGAGGAGGAGGGGGAAGGGAGGAGGAGGGGAGGAGGAGGAGGAGGGAGAGGGGAGGGGAGGGGGGGAGGAGGAAGGAGGGAGAAAAAGGGAAAAAAGAAGAAGAAGAAAAAGAAGAAAAGAAAGAAAGAAAAGAAAAAAAAGAAAAAAGAAGAAGAAGAAGAAGAAAAGGAAGAGGAAGGAAAAAAGGAAAAAAGGAAGAAGAAGAAGAAAAGAAGAAGAAGAAAGAAAAAAGAAAGAAGAAAAGAAGAAGAAAAAGAAGAAAAAGGGAAAGGGGGGGGAAGGAGGAGGAGGAGGAGGAGGAGGGAGGAGGAAGGAGGAGGAGAGGAAGAAGAAAAAAGGGAAGAAGAAGAAAAGAGGAAAAAAGAAAAAGAAGAAGGGAAAAAGAAAAAAGAAGAAAAAGAAAAAGGGAAGAGAAGAAGAAGAAGAAGAAGAAGAAGAAGAAGAAGAAAAAGAAGGAGGAGGAGGGGAAAGGAGGGGGGGAGGGGAGGGGAGGGGGGGAGGGGGGGAAAAAGGGAAAGGGGGAGGAGGGGGGGAAGGGGGAGGGGGATGATCAATGATGCAAATGATAAAGAGGCGGAAGGGAGAAAAAAGGAAGAGGGATTAAGGAGGATAAAACTTAAGGAATTTGGATGATGATGATTTGAGATGGAATGACCAAAAAAAATGAAAAGTGACGATACCCCGGGGTTTTTGAGCATTCAATTTAATTATTTTAATAATCTGTGTTCCTTCAACCGATGAAAATTAAATTTATTCTTTTTTTTATTGATACCCCTCTTGAATGGAATAATTGGGAGGAAATCCAGGAGGCAGTTTTTAAAAAAGAACAAGGAAATTGGGGGAGGGGGGGAGGGGGGGGGGTGAAAAAAAAGAAGAAAAACCCTGGCTTTTTTAGGAGAGGGGGAAAGAAAGTGGTTTTTTTTAGAAGAGGGAGAGAGAAGGGGGGGGAAGGGGGGAAGAAAGAAGGGAAAAGAAGAAAGAAAGGATAAAAAAAAAATAAAAGAAAAAGAAGTGTAGGGGGGAAAGAAAAAAAAAAAAAAAATAAAATTTTATTAAAAATTTTTATATATATTTTTATTATTTTAATATATATATATATATATTAAATAATTTATGAGTGTTGGGGGGTCTGTAGGTACGAAAGTGTCGATAATAATGGTTGAGTTTAAAAAGAATCAATTTTTCATCCATTTTTTGTGGCCGAGGTTCGTTTCCCGGCCAGAAAAAAAACTTCCCCGGCCAAAAAAAATGTGGGAAGTGACAAAATTTTTATTTTACATATTAAAATTTATATATATTTTATTTTTAATAATTATATAATATATATATTTTATAAAAATTAATAATATATTATATATAGAGAGGAGAGAGGAGTTAAAGGGGGGGTGAGAGAGAGAGAGAGGGTGGCTTTTTACTTCCGTTTTCGACTAATCTAAATTTTTAATTATTTAAATTTTAAATTTTAAAAGCGTACTTTTTCTTTTATGAAAGAAAAAAACTTATCTGTCATTATTTTTTTTTTTTTTAAATTTTTTTAAAATTATTTTCATCATTGTAATGATTAAATTATAAAATGTAAAAAGATTCCTTTTCATTTTTTTCAGTACCATGATGTCTTAAAAGGCTATGGTTTTGTTAGTAGTCAATCGATTAAAGAACAATACCCAGGGGTCAAACTCGAGTAACAGAAAATTTTTTTCTTTACAATGTGTATAGTAGGCCTATTTATTATATTTTGTGTATGGTTTACCCGTACCGCACACACACAGCCCCCCCCACATCAAATACAAACACACCTTACCAAAACCCTACTACATGCATAATAGATACAACACGCACACAGTACACAGGAGAGAGAGAGAGAGAGAGAGAGGGGGGGGGGGGGGGGGGGGGGGAGGGGGGGGCCCCCCCCGGGGGGGGGGGGGGGGGGGGGGGGGGGGGGAGAGGAGGGGGGAGGGAGGGGGGGAGGGGAAAGGGGAAAAGGGGAGGGGCGGGAGAGGGCGGGGGGGAAAAAGGGGGGGGGAAGGGGGGGGGCCA
>NW_027627359.1:0-5263 GCF_034508935.2 Berghia stephanieae
TATTTTTTTTAATTATTATTAAAAAAAATTTTATAATTCAGACATAGGTGGGTATCTAACTCTAACATCTTCCAACAAGCCCGCGTCTGGTGGTAAACAATTGATCCTGCGAAATGTAAGGAAACACAGCAAACAAAAAAGTCGACCTCCAATTGTATGGTTCAATAAAGTAATCGAAGTATTGAAAAGGGAGAATTAATAATATCGTGGACAACTAGAAAATGCAATCATTAAAATGGTACTATAATATGATTTTTACGCCTCTAGCAAATGTCTCCACCTACCCTTCCTCAGATGTTAGCAATATAATTTCCTATATTTAGCATCAAACACAAATTATTTCTTTTCATGTAGTGTAATTTGATCCATGCCACCTGTTTATTGATACATTATAAAATCATTAAATGCGATGAGCAAGATTGGCCCTGAGGGTCTATTCATATAAGGAGAAAAAGATACTTGAATCAAATTGCAAATAGATTTTTATTGGTATAATTTATTGGAGGGAAATGATTACGTTGTTAAAACTATTAGATATAATAACGCTATTATAACAAATCTTAAGTATTCGTTCAGTTTCTACTAACAAATAGAAAAATTAGGATTATTTCCCATTAGAGCATATATTCTAAAATCTAAATTGCAACAAAAATCTACTTTTCCGAGAATAACCAGTTTTAAAATTAATAAAAATTCAATAGTTTTAATCACATGTAATATAAATATGTTTGTAGGCATAAATCTTTCTGTTTTTAAGATAAGTCGAAAAGAATATTTTGTGCAATTCACTGATAAGGAACATAATTATTCTTAAATTGAAGTGTTTTCAGAGAAGGATATTGGCTTGAGATTTGATCCCACTCTCAAATTTGATCTACATATTAATGATATGATTAAAAGAGCAAATAAGTTTGTTGAAATTATAAAACGAAGTTTATCTCATTTCAATTGTGCTATGTTTTTAAAAGTTATTTCAGACTTAAGCGAGACCCACTTTGGAGTATGCCAATTGCATATGCAGCCCAATGTAAACAAAACAGTCCACAGCCGTGGAGATTGTCCAAAGGAGGGCCACTAAGTCTGTCGCTGATTTGTAGAATCTGTTCTTATAAGGAAAGATTTTCACTTTTCACTTCCTTCTTTACAGTACAGAAGCCGGAGTTTACCCGGTTTTCGATAACGTGAAAAGGACAAGAACAATTGCCTGCAATCATTGGACAGGACGCCAGTCTATTGCAAAGTACTTTCCGCCAAATCTAATAGACTCAGCTACCCATTCACTGCTGGGTGGACGGGGTGTGTGTCAGAAAAAGTCTCGACTGCACCCGGATCGATCGTGTTCCCTTTGCGTGTGAAGCGAGTGCTCAACCAACCCAGTTATCGTGACCCCCACAGAAGACTTAGAGTTGATATAATTCAAATTTACAATATCGTACACAAGATTGAAAAAAAAAATCTGAGGTACCAGACGACACTGCACTATGTCCACAACACCGGGGGACTAGAGAATCTAATAACATCTGTAAAGGAACATAGCGAGACCAAAGGCCTTAAGCTGAATATAAAGAAGACCAAAATCATGAATACTGACAAATGCAAAACAGAAGCCATCATAAAAATCAATGGAGAAGAAATAGAAAGAGTAAAGAATTTTGAATATCTTGGAGCCAGGATTGAGTACAACGGGAAATCGCCCCAGAGATCAGGAGGAGACTAGCAATGGCAAGATCAAAGCTAGAAAGATGAAATAATATCTGGAAAGGGCAGTGCATTCAAAAAAAAAAAAATCAAAATCCTCAAAGTGTGTTTTTTCCCAACTGCAACATATGGATGCGAAGCATGGACTATCAGCAAAGCAGAGAGCACAAAGATCACAGCTTTTGAAATGGCATGCTACAGAAAAATACTCAAGAATATCATGGACTGAAAAACAAACAAACAAAGAAGTCCTGAGAAGGATCGGAATAAAATCACCAATTCTTCTTCAAACTGTAAAGAAATTGAAACTAAACTATTTTGGCCACACGACTCGCCCACGAATCATTAGAATAAGCACATTCTGCAGACAAGGGTAGACGCAAGAGAGGAAGAGGTAGACCAACAAGAAGCTGGGAACAAGATATATGTGAATGCTGGGAATGACAGCAACTCAAGCAAGTAGACTGGCGGAAAACCGTAATCTGTTTCGCAAGAAAGTTCGGGAAGCAACGTCCTACGCAGGATCAGCTGACTAGATGACACAAGATTGACAACTTGGAGTTCTTCAAATATGCGGTTTGACGTCAACAAGAGGAGGGTCTTCACAATCTCAAAGACTGGTGTTCGCCCACTTTTTATTTTTCAGGTCTTTAGATATTAGCCTCTTCAAGAACTGCGAGAAATGTCAACGTTTTTAAAAACTGTGTTGATAAGGATATTAGATCACGTTAAGTTTGAATTCGATGAGTAATTTAAGTTTGTTTCTACAATTGATATCCTGTACTTTATATCTTACTAATGCATAAAAGTTTTTTTACCACTGTGACAGGGCAACAAAGGCCACACTATTGGCCTATTTTCGCTCTTAATTACTAATTATGTTTATAATGATGAATAACTGATATATTTTCATTCTCAATTTTTATACAATTATCATTTTATTGTGTTTGCATTGTTGGTGTCATTGCTAAAATCAATACTTCGATTATTTGATATTAAATATGCCTCGCACTTTTTTTGGGATCCGTTGGCGTGACTGCTGCAAATCAAAGTAAAAATAACGTTACAAAGTAAGAGAATATTGTTTTCACAAATAAATTGTTCATGGCTAAAATTTAGAATGGATTTGCATGTCGACATGCTAACGGGTATTGGGCATTTAAAGGCCTTAGCCTTTTTTTAGCCGATTAAATTTCATATATTTCATATATTATTATTATTATATTATTATTATTATTATTATATATTATTATTATTATTATTATTGTTATTATTATTATTATTGTTATTATTATTATTATTATATTATTATTATTATATTATTATTATTATTATTATTATTATTATTACATTATATTATTATTATTATTATTATTATTATTATTATTATTATATTATTATTATATTATTATTAATTATTAACATAACACAACATAACATAATTTGGTACAGGCGAAATAGATAACATCCCTTGAATGCCTTACTATTAATAGTAATGCTAGAAATCTGTTGATTGAAAGAATACAATAATGATACACGTGGTAAAGATAATATATCAACTTAAATGTACGCAGGTATGTGTGATGTACAAAACATAATATATTTTTTACCTTGACATGCAAAGCACACTCATACACACACACATACACACACATAAACACACACACACACACACTCATGCATCCATACATATAGAAGTTAGCCATAATAAGATAACAATGCATGGTATTTACATACATGATAGAAAGTCGTGTCAACAGTATACAAACAAGTATCATTCGTCATATATAAATCTCCCATCTATAATTCCCTGTCTACTAACACCCTTGACATAATCCATAGATTTTGTATTCTTTGTTTCAACTTTCAAATTGTTCCATTTCTGGACAATACGAATATCGAACCAGTTTTGTCTTACGTTTGTTTTGCATCTAGTGACAAAATCTTAAACTTGTCGCCTCTAGTAAAAGAAATATTAGAATATAAAATAAAATATCAGAAAAAGTCTATCTTATTCAGACCATGTAATAATCTATATACCTGAATTAAATCACCTACTTATTTCAAACTTGTAAGTCAAGAAATTCTAACCTCTCCTTATGAGATAAATACTGTATTGCATAAATCTTGTTGTAGCTCTCCTCTGTACATTTTCAATACTAACAGATTGTCTTTTATATAATGGAATTTTCTGTATCCTAAAATTGGTCTCGAACGAGTGATTTATACAAATACAAAAATATTTTATCAAGACTTATAAACGTTCTATATATTACCGCCACCATTCTGTTTGCAACAGCGTACACAATTATTATCAATATGTCTACATCAAAATTCAAAAATTAATCAAAAGTAACTCAGACATCTTTTTTATACGCACAACCGAAAAAGGTAGATTTGACATAGAAGTATCCGTAAAATGATTATGACATGGATTCTTTTTTCCTATATGTTATACTTTACATTTCAAAACACTAAAATCAAAATGCCATGTTGTAGACCATTTGAAAAGTTAAAAGATATCATTTTGTAGAATTTATATGCTCAGTTGTAATATTACTATAGAACTTCGTATCGTCTGACAACAGTTTACAGCCTGAATCATGCCACGTGGTTAATCATTTATATAGAAAAGAAATAAAAGTGATCCCAATACACTTCCTTGGGATACACCGCTAATGACATAAAAATTCGACCCCACCCAATTGGCAATGACGTTTTGTATTCAAGTATAATCCATTTAAGATTTTCCCTTTAAATCCATATGATTTTAGTTTAATGAATAATCTCTCATGTGGAACGGAATCAAAAGCCTAGCAGAAATCAAGATAAACAAGATGAGTGCATTGATCACAATCAATTTTTTAAATAATAATAATAATAATAATAAATAATAATAATAATAATAATAATAATAATAATAATAATAATAATAATAATAATAAATAATAATAATGATAATTAAAATCTTTATTGTCCAAATAGGCAATTATTTTTAGGTTATAGCTCTTGTAATAGGCGAAAAAAGTAATTGGAATAGTGGTAATAATGATATAATAATACTGATAGAATGATGATAATAATAATAAAATAATATAATAATAATAAAAATAATGATGATGATGATAATAATAATAATAATAATAATAATAATAATAATAATAATAATAATATAATAATAAAATAATATATAATAATAATAATAATATAATAATAATAAACAATAATAATAATAATAATAATAATCATCATCACATCATCATCATCATCAAACATCATCATCATCATTAATAATAATAATAATAATAACAATAAAAATCATAAAGGCTTGATAAAATTCTCCATCACCTTTAAAAGTAGAGTAATGCATGATCTCTTTTATCTAAAACCATCCGTTATGTTAAGCATCGTATGACTTTCAAGAAAGTTCATTTTCGTCTTTCAATATAACTACATAACCTTACAGAGCATGCCTTTTAAGCTGGGGATCTTATTTTACAGCATAAGGCATAACACGGGTTTGTTCCATTTAAAAGGGAAAGGCCAATTCAAAAGCTTTATATAA
>NW_027627360.1:0-5263 GCF_034508935.2 Berghia stephanieae
TGTGTGTGGGGGTGTGGGGTGGGTTGTGGGGTGGGTGGTGGTGGGGGGGGGTGTGGTCTGGGTGTTGTGGGTCTGGTGGGGGGGTGGTTGGGTGTTGGGTGTGGGGGTGGTGTGGTGGTGGGGGTGGTTGGTGTGGGGTGTGGGGGTGGGGTGGGGTTGTGTTGTGGGTGGGGTGGGGTGGGGGCTGGGTGGGGTGTGTGGGGTGGGGGTGGTTGGGGTGGTGTTGTGGTGGGTGGGTGGGGTGGTGTGTGGGGTGGGTGGGGGTGTTGGTGGGTGGTGGGGTGGTGTGGGGTGGGGTGTGTGTGGGGTGGGTGGTGTGTGTGGGGGTGTGGGTGTGTGTTGGGGTGGTGGTGGGGTGGGGGTGGTTGGTGGGTGGTGGTGGGGGGGGTGGTGGGTGTGTGGGGTGGGGGGGGGTGGGTGGTGGTTGGTGGTGGGTGGGGGGTGGTTGGGTCTGTGTTGGGGGTGTGGGTGTGGGGTTGGTGGTGTGTGGGGTGGGGTGGGGTGGGGTGTGTGGTGTGTGGGGTGGTGGGGTGTGGGGGTGGTGGGGTGGGTGTGTGGGGTGGGGGTGGGTGGGTGCTGTGGGTTGGTGGGGTGGTGGGTTGGGGTGTGGTGGTGTTTGTGGTGGGTGGTGGGGGGGTGGGGGTGTGGGGGTGGGGTGGTGGGGTGGTGTTCTGGTTGGTTGGTGGGTGGGGTTTTGGTGTGGCTGGTGGGTGGGTGGGTGTGGGGTGGCTGGGGGTTGGGTGGGTTGGGGTGTGGGGGTGTGGGGTGGTGGTTGTGGGTGTGGGGGTGGTGGGGGTTTGTGGGGGGGTGGGGGGTGGTTTGTGGGGGTGGTGGGGTGTGGGTGGTGGGGGTGTGGGGGGTGGGTGGGGTGGGTGGGGGGGGGTGGTGGGCGGGGGGGTGGTGTGTGTGGGGGGTGTGGGTTGGTGGGGTGGATGTGGTGGGTGGGGGGTGGTGTGCTGGTGGGTGGTGGGCGTGTGGGGGTGGGGGTCGGTGTGGTGGTGTGGTGGGGTGGGTTGGGTGTGGGGGTGGGGGGTGGGTGGGGGGGTGTGGGGGGGGGTGGTGGTTTGGTGTGGGGGTTGGGTGTTGGTGTGGGGTGGTTGGTGTGGGGTTGGTGGGGTGTGGGTGTGGTGTGTGGGGGGGGTGTTGGTGTGGGGGTTGGTGTGGGTGTTGGTGGTGGGGTGGTGGTTGGTGGTTGGTGGGGTGGTGTGGGGTGGGGTGGGGGGGTGGGTGGGGGGTTGGTGTTGGTGGGTGGGTGTTGGGGTGTTGTGGGGTGGTTGGGGTGGTGGGTGGTTGGGGTGGTGGGGTGGTTGTGGGGTGTTGGTGGGTGGTGGGGGTGTGGGGGTGGGGGGTGGGGGTGGTGGGGGGTGTGGGTGTGGTGGGTGGTGTGGTTTGGGGGGGGGTGGTGTGGGGTGGTTGGTGTGGGGGGTGGGGGGGTGGGGGTGGGGGTGGGGGTGGTGTTGTGGGTGTGGGGTGGGGGTGGTGTGGTGGGGGGTGGGGTGTGGTTGTGTGGGTGTTGTGTGGTGGGTTGTGGGTGGTGTGGGTGGGTGGTGGGTGGTGTGGTGGGTGGTGGGGTGTGGTGGGGTTGGTGGTGTGGGTGGGGGTGTGGGGGGTGGTTTGTGGTGGGTGGTGGGTGTGTTGGGGTGGGGGTGGGTTGGTGTGGGGGGTGTTGGGTGGGGGGGGGGTTGGGGTTGGTGTGGGTGTTGGTGGGGGTGGTGGGGTGTGGGGGGGGGGTGGGGGTGGGGGTGTGGGGTGGGGTGGGTCTGTGGTTGGTGGGGGTGTGTGGGTGTTGGTGTGGGTGTGGTGTGGGGGGGTGGGGGTGGGGTGGGGTGGTGGTGGGTGGTGGGGGGGGTGGGGTGGTGGGGTGGTGTGGTGTGGCTGGTGGGGTGGTGGCTGGGGTCTGGTGGGTTGGGGTGGGGGGGGGGGGTGGGTGTGGTGTGAGTGTTTGGGCTGGGGTGGTGGTGGGGTGGGGTGGTGGTGGGGGGTGTGGGGTTGGTGTGGGGTGGGTGGTGGGTGGGTGGTGGTGGGGTGTGGGTGGGGGGGTGTGTGTTGGGTGGGTGGGGGTGTGGTGGTGTGGTGTTGTTGTGGGTGTTGGGGGGTGGGTGGTGGGTCTTTGGGGTGTGGTGGGGGTGTGTGGTGGTTTGTGGGTGGGGTGTTGTGGGGGTGGGTGTGGGGGTGGTGGGGCTGGTGGTGTGTGTGGGTGGGTGGTGTGGGGGGGGGGGGGGTGGGGTGTGTGGTGGTGGGGGGGGGGGGGGTGGGTTGGTGTGGTTGGGGTGGGGCTGTGGGGGTTCTGTGGCTTTGTGGGTGGGTGGGGGGTGGGGTGGTGGGGGGTGTGTGCTGGGGGTGGGGGGGGGGGGGGTTGGGGGTTGGTGTGTTGTGGGGTGGGTGGGGTGTGGTGGTGGTTGGGTGTGGGGTGTTGGGGGTGTGGTGGGGTTTGGGGGTGGGGGTGGTGTGGGGGGTGGGGTGTGGGGGGGTTGTTGTGGGGGTCTGGTGGTGTTTGGGGGTTGGTGTGGGGTCTGGTGTGGGGTTTGGTGGGGTGGTGTGGGGGTTGGGGTGTGTGTTGTGGGTGGGTGTGGGGTTGGGGTGTGTTGGGGGGTGTGGGTGGTTGGGTGTGGTGGGGTGGGGTGTGGTGGGTGTGGGGGGGTGGGGTGGTGTCTGGGTGGTGGGGTTGTGTTGTGGTGGGGTTTGTGGGGGTGGGGTTGGTGTGTGGGGTGGGGTTGGGTTGGGTGGTGGGGGTTGGGGGGGTGTGGGTGTCTGTGTGGTGGGTTGGTGGGTTGGTGGTGGGTGGTTGGGTGTGGGTGGGGGTGTGTGGGTGTGGGTGTGGTGTGGTGTGGGGGTGTGTTGGGGGTTGTGGGGGGGGGTGGGGGGGGGGGTTTGGTGGGTGGTGGGGGTGTGGTGTGGGGTGGGGGTGGTTGGTGGTGGGGTGGGTGGGGGGGGGGGTGGGGTTGTGGGGTGGTGTGTGGGGGTGTTGTGGTGGGTGTGTCTGGGGTGGGTGGGTCTGGGTGGGGTGGGTGGGTGGGTTGGTTTTGTGGGTGTGGTGTGGTTGGGGGTTGGGTGGGGTGTGGTGGGGGTGGGTGTTGGTTGTGGTGTGGGTGTGGGGTGGTTGGTGGGGTTTGGTGTGGGTGGGTGTGGTGGTGGGGGGGGGGGTTTGGGGGGGGGGGTTTTTTGGGGGGGGGGTTGGGGGGGGGTTTGGGGGGGGGGGGTGGGGGGGGGGGGCTTGGTTCTGGGTGTTTTTGGGGCGGCTGGGGGTGGGGGGGGTTTTTTGTGGGGGGCCCCTGGGGGGGGGTGTGGGGGGGTTTTTTGGGGGGCTCGGGCTGGGGGGCTTTGGGGTGTTGGGGGGGTTTGGGGTCGGTGGCCTGCGGGGGGTTTGGGGGTTGGGTTTTTTCCCCGGGGGGTTGGGGGGGGTTTTCTGTGGGGGTGGGGGTCTTGGGGGGGGTCTTGGGGTTGGGGGGGGGGGGGTTTGGGTTTTTGGTTGGGGTCTGGTGGTGCTTTGTGGTTGGGTGGGGGGGTTTTGGGGGGGGTGGGGTTTTTTTTGGGCTCTCTGGGGGGGTGTTGGGTTGCTGTTGGGGGGGGGTGGGGGGGGGTTTTTGGTTTCTGGGGCCCGGGGGTTCTGGGTGGGTTTTTTGGGGGGGGGGGGGGTTTTTGGGGTTTTTGGGGTGGGGTTCTGGGGTGGTGGGTGGGGTTGGCTGTTTCTGGGGGTGCGGGGGGTGGGGGCTTTGGGGGGGGTGGGGTTGGGGGTTTTGGGCCGGGGGGGCCCCGTTGGGTGGGGGGGGGGTCCCGGATTTTCGGGGGTGGGGGGGCCCGGGGGGTTCTTTCTTTGGGGGGGTTGGGGGTTTTTTCTGGGGGCTGTGTTGGCTGTTTTGGGGGGGGTTCCTTTTCTTTAGGTCTGGGGTTTTGGGGGTTTTTGTTGGGTTTTTGGTTGTTGGGGGGGGGGGGGTTTTTCCTGGTGGTTTGGTGGTTTGGGGGGGTGCTTTTGGGTGGGGGGGGGCGCCCCTTTGGGGTTTGGGGGTTTTGGCTGTTTGGGGGGTTTTTGGGGGGTGTGTTGGGGGGGGTGGGGTCTTTGGTGTTGTGGGGGGGGGGGTGGGTGTCTTGGGTGGGGGGCTGTGGGGGGGCTGCTTGGGGGGGCTTTTTGGGCTGGTGGTTTGGGGGGGGTTGTGGGGGGCTGTTTGGGGGGGGGTGGGGGGGGGTGGCGGGGGCTGGGGTTTCTGTGCTTGGGGCTGGTTTTTGGGGGCCCGGGGGGGTGGTTTTGGCTTCTGTTTCCCCGGGTGGGTGGGTTTTTTTTTGGGGGGGGGGGGGGGCCCTGGGGGGGGGGCCCCCTTGTTTTGGGGGTTTTTTCTGGGGGGGGGGGCTTTTGGGGGTTTTTTTGGGGGTGTGGGGGGGGGGGTGGGGGTGGGGGGGGTGGGCTGGGTGGGTGGGGTCTTGGTTTGGGTTTTGGGGTTGGGGGGGGTGTGGGTTTTTGGGGGGGGGGCCCTTTTTTTCGGGGGGGGGATGGTTTTTCTGTTTTTCTGGGCCCCGGGGGGGGGTGGGGCGTGGGGGGGTTTCTGGTCCTTGGGGGGGCGGGGCTGGGGGTCTGGGAAATTTGGGGGGTTTTGGGGGGGGGGCTGGGGGTTGGGGGGGGGGTCTTGGGGGGGGCTGTTGACTGTTGGGGTGCTTCCCTTTGGGGGTTTGTGGGGGTTTGGTTGGGGGGGGGGGGGGGGGGGGGGCGGGCTTGGGTTGGGGTTTGCGGCTGGTGGTGGGGGGGGTTTGGAGGGGGGGGGCTGGGGGTTTGGGGGGGCGGGTGGGGTTTGGGGGCCCTTTTTTGGGGGGTCTTGTTTTGGGGGGGGGGGGTTTTGGTTTCCTTTTGGGTTTGGGGGGGTTTCCCGTGGGGTTGGGGGGGGCTGGTGGGGGCTTTTTTTCTGGTGGGGGCCCCCGTTGGGGGGGGGGTGGGTCGGGTGGGTGTTGGGGGGGGGGGCTTTTGTCTGGGTGGTGCCTTTTGGTTGCGGTTTGGTGGGCTCTGGTTTTGGTTTTTGGGGCCCGGGGGCTTTGGGGGGTTTTGGGGTTTGTGGGGTTTTGGGGGGGGGGGGGGTCTGGGGTTTGTTCCTGGTGTGGGGGGGGGGTGTGCTGCTGGGGGGGGGGTTTTCCCCCTTTTCTTTTGGTTTCCCTGTTCTGTGGCTGGGGGCTTGGGGGGGGGTGTCTGGGGGGTCGGGCCTTTGGGCTGTCTGTGGGGGCGGGGTGTTTGGGGTTTTCTTTGTTGGGGGTTGGGGGGTGGGGTGTGGTGGTTGGGGTT
>NW_027627361.1:0-5269 GCF_034508935.2 Berghia stephanieae
TAAAATTGTTAAGTTTTAAATTTAAATAAACCCAAGGTTTTTTCACATTAACAACCCCTTTATCCGTTTATTAATTCGTCTGTAGGTTTATTCATCTGTTTTTTTTGTTTAAAGGGAAAACCCGAAACGTCCACATTACCTTTTTTTGGAATTTAAATTGAAGTTACATTAAATTTCACTTTTATAATAATTCTTCGAGCTTCGCGCGCAAATTTAGTCTTATATACCCCCAATGTCATTTAAGGGGCTTAGTTGGATATTTTCGGGTACAGCGCTATACAAGATCCATCATTCACTCATTATATATGGTTTCCCGAAAGCTCATTTTGGTGAGTACTCGCCTCACACGCAAAGGGACCGGTTTAAATCCCTGATGAAGTATTTTTCGACCCCCCCCCCCCCCCCCCCGCCCTCCCGTGTTTGAGCGCTGGGTCTGTTAGTTTTGGCCAAAAGTTTTAACGAAATTTCTCTCTTTGCCTGTGGGAAAGAGTCCGAAAAAGCTCCCGTACAAGGAACCCCAGAGCCCCGCGTTTAAGATGAACCCGATAGATACTTCAGTCTCTGGAAGACGGAGGAAAGCAACGGTGCCAAGGAGACCGACTAACCAATAAATTGACGTCTTGGGTCAGATATTTCTTTTTTCTTTTTGTTTGTTTGTTTGTTTTGTTTTTTTAATAAATTTTCGTTTCCTTTTATTTAGCCGATTTCCCGGTTTTCAAGAAACGACAAAAAATTTTGATTAAATTTTTAAAAATTTTTTGAAGGAAATTGTAACTTTGTTTTTTTTTAAATGTCAACCACTAAATTTTCTCGTGAAAAAAACAATGTCCGTGGGAAAATCGCGGAGGGATACGCTTTAAATCTACTGTTATGTAGGGTGGAAAAAAGTCAAAAAAACAAAACGTGTTTTTTGGCAGCAATAGGGTAAATTGCAAACTGAACAGCCCAGTGTGGTTCGATAATTTAAGAGTATTGATGTACATTACCCCTCTGGGTCTACACACTTGTGCCCCGCATTGAAAAAAAAGATGGCTTCCTGTTAAAAACAAAACATGAGGTCTGTCTCTTTGTTTTTTAATAAAAAAATCAAGCTCAGTATTATAATGGTTTTTCCGGTTTATTTCCCCCGATATCTGTTTACATAGTCCCAGGTTCACTCCCCCTGGCGCCCCCCTCCCTTGTGTCAGGTTCATTCTCCTCTGGTACCCCCAAATCCCCTAGTTGGTTATTCCCCCTGGTATCCCTCTCCCCTAGTCCTTGGTTCTTTTCACTGATATCCCCTTCCCCTGTCCCGGTTCACTCCCCATGCTTTACACTCCCCCAAACCCCGGTTCACTCCCCAGTGTTTCCTACTTCCCCTAAATTAGTGGATATTGTCAGGTTTCGTCGGTTTCGTCGTGTTTCGGGTGTTTCTAGAAAAGTAATCATTGTTTTTTACGAAACCCGCCGATAACTATAGTCTCAGGTTCAAATCCAATGGTGTACATTTCCCGAGTCTCAGGTTCACCCCCCTGTTGCCCCTTTCCCCTAACTTTGTGGATTTGTCGGGGTTTTGTTGGGTTTCCGCGGGTTTGTAAAAAAGTAATTATTGCTTTTTTTTTTTTTACGAAACCCCGCCCCGGGAAAATTGTCGTAAATATAGTCTCAGGTTCACCCCCCCCCGACTGGTTTTAAATTCCCAAGTCTCAGGTTCACTCCCCACTGTTGCCTACTTCCCATAACTTTGTCGGATATTGTCAGGTTTCGTGAGGTTTCGGCGGGTTTCGTAAAAAAGACACACCGTGCGAAAACAAGTCTTGACTTAAACTTCCATTTTAAGTCTTTGATGTAAGACAAGGTGGTTAAGCGACTTGTGCTTGTTTGAGGTTGATAATCAAAATTTATTATGGGCTCATTGTTGTAATGGAAATCTAAAATAAGCTGACGTAAAATATTTCCATTACAACAATGTTAAAGTAGGGCCATTAGCGGGTTCGGATGTCGACCTGCATTATGTACATCTCGGATTGGGGATTTTTGCGACAAAAGCACATAAATAAATAGATGAAAAATAAATTTTTTTAAAAAAAAAAAAAAAAAAATAGATAAAAAAAATATTACAGTGCAACAAAAAACAAAATGAATAATGAATAAAAAAAAAAAATAAATAAATTAATAAAAAAATTTAAATAAATTAATTAAATTAATTAATAGATAAATAGATAAATTTAAATTTAAAATAAGTAAATAAATAAAGGAAAGACAACCTTGTAAAAGGGGGATATCTTTTTGGTAAAACAACCCTTTTGAAGCGAAAAAAGTGGTGCATTTAAATGATACACCCCGTTATGTACTTCAGAAAAGTGAGGGGAAACGGGCCCCTATGTTGATAAAACAAGAGTGAAGTAAGTGGAAAGTCCCAAGAAGACAATAGAGATAAAAAGTCGCGGCGGTGTTTAGGGGTTTGTCCCCGCGATCTTATGGTACGACAACTCCCCCGGGCCCGGGGGGAGGGGGCGTGAAGTTAGGTACTGTATTTTGGTGAGCAGTATTGAGGGTTTGTCAGGGTGGTGAAAAGCCCAACGTTTTAATTGACTTTTTGGGTGGCCTTTTTGAGCAAAAAGTTGGTGTATTGCGCTATGTTAATCCCTCGATTTTTAAAAAAAAACCATATGTGCCCCATCGTCTCAAAAGGTTATTATTTTGGGAAGAACCATATGCTTAAAAGCCGAATTAAATGAAAAAATGGTCGGGAAATATAAATCTTTGGGAATGTACGCTAAAAAGGGTATCCTTTCTCCTCAAAAAAAAACAAAAAACTCAACAAATTTTGTATTTTGGCAAAAATTAATTTTTCAAATTTAAACCCACCCCGATTTTAATATTTTTTTGAGCAAAGGGTCACACATCCTAAGGATTTGGTTGAAACCTAAAATAATAATAAAAAGTAATAAAAATGTGATTTGTCAGCAACAAAAAGTAAAATTTTAGAGTTATCAGCTCTATAAATAAACTACAAAAGAAATTTTTAAACCCCCGCCAGCTTTATCAAAGGGAAATTTTTGGGTTTTTTCATTGGAAGTAGTAAAAATTATTAAAAAATTCTTACAGTATGGTTTTTGGAACCCCGGGCCCCTTTCCCCCAATCGCTGCAAAACCCTGTTTGTTGTTGTTGTGATGATGATGATGTTGGTGAAAAAGCTGATTGATAAAGGGTTGATGAGGGATGAGATGATGATGATGTGATGATGTTGATGATGATGAGAGGGTTTGGTGGTGGTGATGATGGTGAGTGATGATATTGTTTGAGGAGGGTTTAAATTGTGATGTGATGATGACGACGAGGGACGCGACATGATGATGATGTTTGATGATGTGATGATGTGATGTTTGATGATGATGATGTGTTTTGAAAATTAAATAAAAAGAAGCTATTTAAATAGCCCCTTTCGTCAAAAATAAAAGCGCTTTTTTTAAAAATAAATAAATTTAAAAAAAACAAAAAAAAAATTTCCCAACCCAAGGAAATCAAAAAAAATTAAGAGCATAAAAGGGCATCAATACTCATCAATATAAATGCACATCAATCCCTTTAAAAATTCAATTAAGTAAATTTTCCCTGAAAAATATTTTTTCCCGGGCTTTTTTAAAATGTCTATTGAGTCGGGAATCTCACAGATTGAGGGAATCGTTTTCCCAAAACGGGGGGTCCCAATTTCTAAGAGACCTATCACCAAAATTTCTTAAGTTTAGTTTTAGGAGATGCTAACCCAATTTTTAATCGTTTGGGGTTAAGATTTTCAGGGTACGTTTTGGTTGGAGTAAGTGTTTAATGTAAAAGAGGATTTACGATGGAAAGATTATGATGGATGATGATGGGTGATGATGATGTGATGTTGGGGGGATGTTTAAAAATAAAAATGATGATGATGGTGGTTTATGATGAAGATGAGGAGGGGGGGACGACGCGACGAAATGAAGATGGTCTTTAAAAAGGAGATAAAAAGTTGTTTTTACAACCCACCTACCATCAGCACGGTAACCCCAAAGCAATCCACAGCATGAAATATTTTACATAAAAACGATTTTCACAAACCCCCATTCTATAGTCCCTTAGCGAGATAAAACCATCAAAAAACGGTCTTGTCACCCCCTCCCAACCCGAAAAAATAAAAACCCAAAATTTCCGTGTTTGGTAAAAAAAACCCCAATTTTTTTAAAAATTTGCCCGAAAACTTGTCCTTCAAATAGATCAATTTTAATGGGGCCCCCGGGCTTTGCAAAAAACTTTCAAACCTGGGGTTTCCCCCGGAAAAATCCCGGTTTGGAAAAAAATTTTTTTTTAAAAACCCAGGGGCCCTTTTTAAAAACGATGTTTTGAAGGGCGAATTTTCTGGCCCAAATTTCAAAATTTGGTTTTTTTCCAGGTATGGCAGTATAAACTCTTTTCTCATTTTTGCCCATCCCAAATGTCACTGCAGCGTAACCAAATTTAAACTCCCCTTTTTCGAAAATTGTATTTTAAAAAATTGAAAAAGAAAACTCGTCCCTTTAAATAAAATTGGGGTGAAGGGAAAATCGCCAGGTCCCAGGGTTTTTAAAAGCCTTTCCCAAAAATGGGGTCATTTAAATGATCGATATTTTTAAAGGGCGAAATTTTTTTTGACCAAATTTTTTTTAATTTCTCTTTTTTCTAGGTAGGGGGGAAAAACCCGGTTAAAAACAGTTTCACGATCAACGTTTTACCTGTATTGACTTGGGCCCAAAAACAGTACCCCGAAGACAATAATTGGATAAATAATAACAATAATATTAATTTTAGTTTTTCCCCAACTTAACGAGAGGAGTGCGCATACCTTTGTAGTAAATGGAAAAAGTGCATGCGTTTTGATGAAAAAAAACGCCGCTTTCCCTTTCCCCTTTCGCTAAAACAATGTTGTTCTTTTTCTTGAAATTTTAAAAAAAATTTGAAACCAAAAAAAACTCATAAGGGATTAAGTCGGGGGGAAACTCAGTGGCGTGGCATGTTTCAGTATAAGGGGGTGCCCAGAATCAGAAGAAGAAAATGAATTACATTTTGGTGATATTTTTTAAATTTTTTAAAAGAAAGAGGAAAAAAAAATTTAAAGAAAAAACTTATTTAAATAAGTAATAGGTGTAACATATTTCTCAGGGTTTTTAAAATTATTTTTTTTTAAAAGGGGTAGAATTTTTTTTTTAAAAAAAGGTGCGGAGCCCGGCCAAATCAACCCCCAAAAAAGCCCCCCCCCCTGGCGAAACAATGTTCGGA
>NW_027627362.1:0-5260 GCF_034508935.2 Berghia stephanieae
GTCATATCCGTAACATCTGAAATTCCTTAAAACTCCCCCAGATTCCATAATCATGGACAACAACAACCCATCCTGATACCGGACATCCTCATATCAAGGATAAATAAATTCGTCAGCCCCATAGTTACGAGATATCAATCAAGCCATACCATAACAAAGTCACTCCCGTAGAATACAGGGATCCTACTTTGCTTATAAGTTTACGGAGAAAACAAGATTGATGCCTTTCTCACAATAACACCCACACTACGTAGTTTAATTGAAACTTCCGGGCCATAGGTGCATGATCTGATACGACCTGTATCAACAAAAGAGGGTTGTTCCGGGAGGGATTACAATAACAACAACAACTAATACTACGACGACGTACATCCTGTCGTAAACTGACGCCTACACGGAAGCGTTTCGTTACATATCTCCCCCCTAAGACTAAATTTGGTACAACATTTAGTTAGATCATCGAAATGCCTCAAGATCACATCGATCTCGATAAATAATCTGGACCATGATTATCCTTCCCTTTTACGGAACGTAGGACAAATCGGTATTGATTAAGCAAGAGAGACCACCTCATCAGTCTCCCATTCTCTGATTTCGCCCTGTTCAGATACAGAAGTGGGGCATGATCAGTTTCAATTATAAATTCTTTACCAATGAAATACACATTTAGTGTTTTCACAGCCCAAACTACGGCCAGACATTCCTTCTCAACAACAGAGTACCTCTGCTCCCGCGGTAACAATTTCCTGCTTAAATAGGTAACTGGATATTTGACTCCATCATGCTCCTGAGATAGCACAGCACCTAATCCTGTGTCGCTGGCGTCCGTAGATAAAATAAACGGCTTATCATAATCTGGAAGGCGCAACACGGGATCCGATGTAAGCATATTTTCAGCGTTTGGAAGGCTCTCTTCTGTGGTTCGTCCCAAATCACTCTGTTGGGCATGCCTTTCTTTGTCGCGTCTGTCAGGGGAGCTGCCACTGCTGAGAAGTTTGGCACATAACGTCGGTAGAATGATGCCAGCCCAAGAAAACTTCTCATTTGTTTCTTGTTCGAGGGTAAGTTTGCCTCTTGGATCGATTTGACCTTGTCCATGGTTGGCCTTAAATTCCCTCCACCAATAGAATGGCCTAAAAACTCCACCTCCGGGAAACCAAGCAGGCACTTTGACGGTTTCGCCGTCAAGCCGCAATCACGCAACCTTTGAAGAACTGTCCTTAACGTTTTTAAATGTTCATCCCATGTTGCAGTGTGAATGAGAATATCGTCGATGTAGTTTTTCACGTTGGGAAGTCCACCAACGACTTTTTCTCATCATCCGCGAGAACGCGGAGGGCGCCCCTTGAAGTCCGAAGGCATTACAGTAAACTGCATCAGTCCTAACTCTGTTGCAAATGCCGTTTTCTCCTTGGTCCTGTCTGACAATGGAATTTGTCAGAATCCACGGGATAAATCAATCTTTGAGACAAAGTGACATGATGTCCCAATTTCTTGAAACAGATCATCAAGTCTAGGCATTGGTTTCCGCATCGAACACCGTAATGTTGTTAAGGGATCTGAAGTCCACACAATAACGAATGGTTCCGTCCTTCTTCTTGACAACGACAGATGGCGAACAATACGGACTATCCGATGGCTCGATTATCCCGGCGCGAAGCATGGCCTTCACTTCTTCTTTTAATGTGGTTTTTAATGCTTGAGGCACGGGATATGGTTTCTTTCTGACTGGACAATCCGACGTCAAACGGATGTCGTAGATGTAATTATTCGTGCGTCCTGGCACATCGGTCAATACGTCATCAAAATCCTGGAGCATGCCCTGCAATTGACCTATCTGCTGAGGACTCATTCCTTCATGCAGGATGACATCGTCTTTGGTCTCAGTCTGTTTCAGAGCAGGCAATTCCATCCGAGGAAGACCTTTTCTCCATCACCATCGTTATCTTCGATAACCGCTGCCACGGCACATTGAAGAACACCGACATCATTCTCCTTCTCCACGTCTCTCACGTAGTACCTTTTCAGCAAATTGACGTGGTATGTCCTTCTGGTGTTGTCTAATTAATGACGTAATTATTCGGACCCGTGACATCTTTCACTTCAAAAGGACCCTGCCACTTCAATTCCAGTTTGTTATGTTTCGTGGGCAGTAAGAGCAATACTTTATCTCCCTTTTCAAATGACCTTACTTTGGCCTTTTTGTCAAAATGTGCCTTGTAACGCGAGGATGAATACTGCAGGTTATCGTGTGCTGCCTTCACAGTATTCTCTATCTTTTCCCTTAAATCGACTACGTATGATACGTCGTTTTCACATCCGGGTCTTCTATGTCTTCGGTCCATAGTTCCCGTAATATTTTCATCGGTCCTCTCACAGGCCTTCCAAATAAGAGCTCAAACGGAGAGAAACCAAGAGATTCCTGAGGAGCCTCCCTGTATGAAAATAATGCAGCATTGATGTATCTGTCCCAGTCTGAGGGTCGCTCTGCAGCCAACCTCTTGAGCATTCCTTTTAAAGTTCCATTAAATCTCTCTACAAGCCCATTGGCTTGTGGGTGATAAGGACTAGTAGTGATTTGTTTTACGGAGAGCAGTCTGCATACTTCCTTCATCAGGTCTGATGTGAATTGCGTCCCCCTGTCGCTTAGCATCTCCTTAGGTATTCCCGTGCGGCTAAAGATGTCAACCAATCCTTCTGCTACTCTTTCTGTTTCCATACTCTTCAGAGCAATGGCCTCTGGATACCTCGTACAGTAATCCACCACAGTGAGTATATATCGGTTTCCTCTATCTGATGCCGGCCATGATGGGGCCAATTAGATCCACTGCTACCCGACTGAAGGGTTCATCGATGAGCGGAACTTTAGTAAGAGGGACCTTAGGGGTGATTCCTCTCGGAGCTGACCTTTGACACTGGTCGCAAGACTGACAAAATCTCATGACATCCTCCCAAATATTTGGCCAGTAAAAATTACTCAGTATTCGATCTGTCGTTTTCTTTGCCGCGAGATGTCCAGAGAGTACACTTTCATGGGCCAACCGCATGACTGAATTACGCAGGCATTTTGGTACGACAACTTGCTTTACCAAATCCCCGTGCTCAACCCTTGGAGATTGAAAATAGCGGATCAGCAAACCTCTGTCATAGGCATACCAACTGGTATTACTCTTGCCTGTGTTTCTTACCTCTCCTCTGGTAGCAGCATCCCTCGCAGCTTTTAGTGTGATGTCATGCTTTTGTTTCTCCTTTAGTTCGTCGACGCTTACACCTGTCTCTATAGATGGAGCTGTGACCAAGTCTTTGATCTTGCGTTCACGTTGCCCTCGTGTTTGTACGGCGCTCAGTTCATCTCCATGACCCAATTCCTGCTCGTCAGTAATTGTTTTTACATGCATTCCTGGGCATTTGGCCCCTTCAATATTCCCAAGTATAACGTCATGCAATGGGGATTCTAACTCGACGACTGACAATCTCCCGGTAAAATAGGGGCATTCCAAATAAGCTTCACCGTGTGGTGCGGAAATAGCCTCTCCGTTAGCCAAGTAGATCAGGACCTTTTTATTCCAGTCATCCTTACTCTTGTTTATCAGTCCTTTTCTGACGATGACACAACTACTGCCGCTATCACGTAACACATTCACCTTTTTCCCATTCAACCATCCGACGGCCACCGGCATTACAGGTGCGACTGGCACATGTCCTGAGCACGCTGCAGAAATCATTGGCATCTCACATCCGCACTTTAATTCCACCTTGTCATGTCTCAAACATTTCTGTGGTTCATGATCTTCTGTGATCGCGGAGACTTGTTCTATACCGGTAGGTGCCTTCCTGTCTTCGTGCCTCTTCTTCTCACGGCAATCTTTTATTAAGTGTCCTTTTCGCCGACAGTAATAACAAAAGGGACTCTCGACCACAGCAGCAGCTTGCTTCTTTTGTCGACAATCTCGTGCCATATGTCCTGGCCGTTTACAGTTGTGGCAAACCATTTGGCTAGCGAAGCGGGTAGTGTCCTTCATTACGTTGTTTCGACTACTTTCATTGACGTTCTTTGATTTTTCTTGAGCCACTCCACTTTTGGAAAATGTTCCTGCGACACCGTGCGCTTCAATGTACTTTTCTCCTAAATCTATTACTTCCCTTGCTGTCTTCGGTTGTCTTTCTTTTATGAAATCGTCAAATCCCGACCGCAGACACTGACAAGCTGTTCCTTCAATATCATATCCAGAATGTCAGCAACTGAGTCCTTCCTTTTCCCGACAACTCAATCCATTTTTCCATATAACTCTCCAATCTAGTCGCAAACTGGCTAAAACGCTCCCCTTGTTCCGGTCTACTCTTCCTAAATTTTTCATTGAATCCATCATCCGTTAGATTATAACGTCTCAATAAAGCCGCTTTTACTACCCCATAATCGATGGCATCTTCATCACTCAGTCGAGTGTAGACGTCCAGTGCTTTCCCTTTGAGAAGTGCAGACAACTGGATTGCCCAATCCCTGCATTCCCAGCCGTTGACTTTAGCGTATCTCTCGAAACGGAGCAGATAGCTGTCCATATGATCCTTGTTTTCGTCAAAACATGGAAGTCGAGGACTCTTAACAGTAGGAGCATGAGTAAAGATCGAATGTCACTTGTCATACTGTCGTTGTTGGAGGAAGCCTGACACTCCGACTTTAACCTAAGCAGTTCAAGCTCTTTCTCCATCAGAGCTTCTTGTCTTTGAGCTCGTGCTCTGCTTATCTCCTCCTCTTCTTTGGCACGTTCTCTCTCCTTCTCTTTTCTCTCTTCATCTTCTTGTAACTGGGCTGTCACCCAAGCACGGAGATCTTCACCCCTTAACTCCAATTTTTCTCCAAGTTTAATTAATCTTTCCACATCCATCTCTAGGACAATTAATCAAACCAATTCAAATTCAAATAAACAAACTTCAATATGTTTATCAACACTGTTGCCGTAATTGTTACTTTCACGTAGAATAAAGTGGTACTACAAGTAACCTTATAACGATACGCGTCAATATAAATCCCTACACGGAATCAAAACAGGCAACTAATACCGATCCCTACATGGAACCCAACATTGACTTACTATTGTGCTTTGAGGGGTCAAAACAAATGATTTAATAAAAGATCCTCACACGGGACCAACACCCCAAAACTTCACCCAGATTCCCACACGGGAAACAAATTACCCCAACAACCACCTTCGTTCCTTACAAAAGGGGGAGGGGGGACAATTTGGGGGCTTCACAGCGC
>NW_027627363.1:0-5259 GCF_034508935.2 Berghia stephanieae
AAGAAGAAAAAGAAGAAGAAGAAGAAGAAAAGAAAAAGAAGAAGAAAAAGAAAAGGAAGAAGAAAAGAAGAAGAAGAAGGAAGAAAAAAAAAAGAAGAAGAAAAAAAAAGAAAAAAAAAGAAGAAAAAGAAGAAGAAAAAAGAAGAAGAAAAGAAAAAGGAAGGAAAAAAAAGAAGAAGAAGAAGAAGAAGAAGAAAAGGGAAAAAAAGAAGAAGAAGAAAAAAAAGAAGAAGAAAAAAGAGAAAGAAAAAAGAAGAAGAAAAAAAAAAAGAAGAAGAAAAAAAAGAAAAAAAAAGAAAAAAAGGAAAAAGAAAAGAAGAAAAAAAGAAAAAAAGAAAAATTTTGGGGATTGTAAAAAGGGGAAAAGGGGGGTTTTCCCTCTCAGCTTTAACCCCTTTTAAATTTTTTTGTACCCCCTTTGTTTGAGGGAAAAATAAAATTATTATCTTGGATCAAGTGGTAATCCCGAAAAATTTTATACCCCTTTACAAATAATATGACGGGCTCGGAAAAAATTTTGTGCCCGGGATGTCGCCCCCCCCCCCCCCCCCCCCTCAAATTCCTGCCCCCTTTAAGGTTGGGAAATATTGTCTTTGCCTGATTCAATCTTAGAACTGTATTTCTGTCATAGAGAATAATTAATTTTTTAAAATTGTGGTTTTGTGTGACCCAGCCGTATCAATTCGTTGCCCCCTTTAGTGATGCTATGCTTTTTTAAAATTTTAAAAATACTCATAACAACTGCCGCCGAATATGAGTACCAACACCAAAATTTGTCCTTGAATGTTTAAAGTTTATAGTTGATTTTATATAATTTATGACAACTATTCATTATAGAAAATTGAGCTTTAGAGAGATTCGAGAAAAATGGCATTTATCTAAACAAAATGACGCAAGCATTAAAACAAAATTTTTTAAAACTTTTTTTTTTGGGTTTTTGGGTTTTTTAAAATTTTGGGCCTGAAAAATTTTTTTAACTTTTAGATAATATAATAATATATGAACGTACTTATATTTAATGCTAATGATTCATTTGTGTCGTGCCTTTTTCTTTTTTTATAAATGTAATAATCCAAGATGGCTGCCAAATATTTTCCTTTCCATGGCAAAAGGTTGAATGTTTTAAAAAAATCTTCCTGTATCCCCTAGCTATTATCGTTATCATTTTGCTTCTGCACATTCCTTTAGACTTTACGTTATTTTATTAGTTATGAATAGCCCTTTACCTTGGTTATTGTTTAAACTACTTTGTATGGAAAAAACCCAAAAAGCCCTGTTTTATACTAATTTTATTATAATATTATTTCTGGATTAACACGATAAATGCAGGCTACCACAAAATAAATGCTATTGTGCTATGGCCTTGATAAGTCTTGAGAAGTCAATGGCGTCTCGTAGAATGATTTAGGGGTCAGTGGATTTGGAGCGTCACCTTCCTTAACTTGTGCGGCTATGTGGTCTAGTGTATGACACTCGCTTTCGGATCGGAAGGTCCTGGGTTCGAGCCTCGCGCTCGGCGCATAGTTGAGTCCTTGGAAAAGGCTCTTTACTCACATTCTCTCACCGTACTCAGGTGTAAAATTGAGTACCAGGCCGTTTTAAAAGCGTTGTCTTTTTCCGAAAAATTGTAATATCGCCCAACAGGCTCATGTCCCCTTCTACAAGTTAATGTTGCTGTTGACCAGGGACCCCTTGAAAAACGCTTTGAAAAACTTTCAGTGGATAAATTTCGCTATATAAAGCTCAATTTAATTTAATTTTTTTTTTTAACTTTTCTGATTTTCCTTTTAAAAATTTTGCAAACAAAAAAAAAGCGACATACACTAAGAAAAACACCGTGAGACTTTTATTTCATGCAAATATCCCCTAAACACACTGAAAAACGTTTTACAAGGGGTCCCCAAAACAAAATAATATATATATACAACGCAGTTCACGGCCAGTTATTCATTTTACACCTGGGTACGGTGAGAGAGTGTGAGTAAAAAGCTTATTGCAAGAACTCAACTATGCGCCATTCACAGCGGGATCCGAAACCAAGACCTTCCGGTCCGAAGATGAGTGTCATACTACTAGACCATATTATAGCCGCACAAAGTAAATAGTGAGTTGTGTTAGCAGGGCCTGAACTATTGAAACAATTTTTAATTCGTAAAATTTTAGGAGATGCAAATAGTAGACGCTATAGTTAACTTATAGATGAACAATTAAATTAACATTTTAAAATCCTAAAACATTCTATAAAAAAAAGAATTTGACGTCACTCGGGTCTTTGTTATTGTTTTTTTTTTTTTTTTTTTGCGTTTCCACGTTTATGATAATTCTTACTAAACTGTATTAAACCAGACTATAAACGTTCATGGTGACGCGGGAGTTTTTGTGTTGGTCCCGTTTATACTTCTGGGTGGTAATGTGTGAGCTTCTTAGCCAAGCGCAACTGCCTATACCCTGGAGCCAACCTTTCATTTTCACTGTTTTAATGACTTGGAGAGTTCATTCATTTCTGAATTGGATCCAAAAATTCGCAATTCTACAAAATTTTTCGTAATTATAGACAGGTCTGCGTTAGTAGTGTCCATATAAACAAATTATGATCTCGTGGTCGAATTTGTTGAATTCAACAAAATGCTCACGTTTCTGTAGGGGGTTGTCGCCTCGTATCTTGGCGTTTTCGTTCGGTCAAAACCAAATGGATGTCGTTGCAAACTGTTCTCGAGTTATTCCAACCTGAAATGTTGTCAAGGATTCAAAACAAACACACGTGAATACTCTTCACCAGTCGTAACGTCACTTCCTTCCTAATGAGTATGGTAACTTAGTAACACTGGCTCTAAACTATCGGAACAAGGGCGGACGCCTATGAAATTTCTCCGGCGAACTTAAACGCGTATCCAGAGGGAAAAAAAAAACCCCATGAATTTGACATGTTTTGACTTTTACACATTCTGATCACACGGCCATATGAAAAGGAAATGAAAAGTTCTAGCCAGCATGAAGAATAAAAAAGTAATGATTTCTTTTTTTTAAACCAAGATGGCCGCCGTTTGCGGGCGTGTGACATAGACTACTGAATCCAATTACGGTTTATTTCAAAATTACTCTTTTTTTTTAAACTGATGACGTCATAGCTCAGATACCAAAGGGCGCACAGTGTTAAAATTATATCAATCAAAATTTAGATAAATTATGCACCTGTGGCAAAAAAAAAAAAAAAAAAAAAAAAAAAAAAAAACAAAAAAAAAAAAAAAAGTTTGATGAATCTTACATAGCTTTGGAGGTTCTTAAATCTGAAATGTGTCAATTAATAAAACAAATCCACTGTATACTTTAATATTTTTGTTTTGATTTTTAAATAGTATAATTTAAAAATTCAAAACAATGATGACAGAAAAATGATGAATAAATAAAATGTTTCTTAAACGCTAAGCAGGTTTTCAACTTATTAGTAATGCTCCAAGAGGGGACTGTATCTCGGCGGCTAAACTTTAGGAACCGCTACGTGTCGGCATGCTTGGTACATGACCTGCATGAGAAAAATTTGGGGGAAGAAATTAAAAGTTATATAGAAGAAATAAATGGAAAAAGAGAGGAAAACACAGGGAACGGGGCTCGGAGAAGACTAAAACCCATGGTTTTCTTAAAGTATTTTAAAACGAGGTTTGATGAGCTTGTCTAAACAAAAGAAAGGGGGGTTGGTCGTGCTTTAAAAGGAATGAGAAATATAAGAACTTTTATTCTTTTAAAATGGTTTCAAAAATACCTGTTTAAACCTTAAAATGCCTTTTTGGGAAATTCTTCCGTTGGATATTTTATAATAAAGGGTCCCCCAACTGATTTTTTCCCCTACTTTCTACCCGTTTCATTAAAACCCCAGGCACAGTAGGATTTTGTCCTTTTGTCCAAGGGGGAATGGAGTGTTTTTAATCTCTTCGAAACGTACTTTTGAAGAAGGAAAAAAAACGATAATCTTTACCCAAATGGTATGGAAAAATAGCTTTTCACTCGTTGCTTTTGAATTCGACTGCCCCAAAACGAGTATCCCCCAAACTTTCTCTCGCTGTCCCCATTTTCCAAAAATAAAAGGGTTGAATATAATACTTTTTGTATATTCCCCGAGAAAAACAACTCTTTTTCGAAGGGTAAAATCCTGACGGTTCATTTCAAAGAAACGTCAGTTTTAAAATTAATAGATAATAAAATATTTGTATTCAACAAGCAAGAGGATCAGGTTCCTATCAAAGAAAAAATTTAAAAATGTGCAAAATTTCTTTGAGAGCTTTAAATTCAAAATATAAGGTGGAAGGGGGGGGGAGGAGGAAAGGAGGGAGGGGAGGGAAAAAAGAAAAGAAGAAGGAAGAAAAAAGAAGAAGAAGAAGGGGAAAAAAGGGGAAGAAAAGAAGAAAAGGAAAAAAGAAAGAAGAGAAAAAGAAAGAAGGAAAAAGAAGGGGGAAAAAAGGAGGGAAGAAGGAAAAGAAGAAGAAGAAGAGGAAGAAGAAGAAGAAGAAGAAGAAGAGAAGAAGAAGAAGAAAGAAGAAAAGGAAAAAAGGGGGGAAAAAAAAGAAGGAAAAAGAAGAAGAAAAAAAAGAAGAAGAAGGAAAAAAAGAAAAAAGAAGAGAAAAAAGAAGAAGAAGAAGAAAAGAAGAAGAAAAGAAGAAAAGAAGAAGAAAAGAAGAAGAAGAAGAAGAAGAAAAAAGGGAAAAAGAAAAAAAGAAAAAAGAAGAAAAAAGGGGAAAAAGAAAAAAAGAGAAGAAAAAAGAAGAAAAGAAGAAAAAAAAGAAGAAGAAGAAAAGAAAAGAAGAAGAAGAAGAAAAGAAAAGAAGAAAAGAAAAAAAAAGAAAAGAAGAAGGAAGAAGAAGAAAAAAAAAAAGAAGAAGAAGAAGAAGAAAAGAAGAAGAAGAAGAAAAAGAAAAAAGAAGAAAAGAAGAAGAAGAAGAAAAAGAAAAAAAGAAGAAGAAGAAGAAGAAGAAAAGAAGAGAAGAAGAAGAAGAAAGAAGAAGAAGAAGAAGAAAAAGAAGAAGAAGAAAAGAAAAAAAAAAAAGGGGAAAAAAAGAAGAAAAGAAAAAAGGGAAAAAAAAAAAAAAAAGAAAGAAGAAAATAAGAGAAAAAAAAGGAAAAAAGGGGGGAAAGAAGAAGAAAAGAAAAAGAAAGAAAAAAAAGAAAAGAAGAAGGGAAAAGAAAAAAAGAAGAAGAAAAGGAAAAAAAAAGGAAAAGAAAAGGGTTAAAAGAAAAAGGGAAAAAAAAAAAAAGGGGAAAAAAAGG
>NW_027627364.1:0-5252 GCF_034508935.2 Berghia stephanieae
TCTTCTTCTTCTTCTTCTTCTTCTTTTTTCTTTTTCTTTTCTTTCTTCTTCTTCTTCCTTCTTCTTCTTCTCTCTTCTTCTTCTTCTTCTTCTTCTTCTTCTCTTCTTCTTTTTCTTCTTCTTCTTCTTTTTCTTTTTCTTTTTTTTCTTCTTCTTCTTCTTCTTCTTCTTCTTCTTCTTCTTCTTCTTCTTCTTCTTCTTCTTCTTCTTCTTCTTCTTCTTCTTCTTCTTCTTCTTCTTCTTCTTGTTCTTCTTCTTTTTCTAGAAGTAACATATATTGCCAGTTGGACTGTGCGTTTATTTGCTCCTTGCCAAGGAAGAAATATATCATTTCTGTAAGGAAATGGGCCAAAAGTATTTTTATTTTTTTTACTTGTTTAAATATATGATAAGATGTTGAATTAAGCAAAGTCATACATGAATTTAAACAAAATGAAATTCATTGTAAATGGATATGGCATTTTATTTGGCATCTTTTAAAGAAATCGCCAACGTGTTCTAATGATTTGTAATAACCATTAAATATTTATTGCTTGCTACCACTTTCGAACATAGATTTTTAAATCGTGATATTTAATGACATTGTATATAGTTTTGATGAGTGTTTATAATGTATTTATGACATACATATGTAATCTCATTGTATATAGAAAATCCACATGTACTTGTGGGGCTGTATTTTATATTGTCTTTTTACAATTGATCCAATTTTATTTCCATACTGTCTGGTGACCTGCCACTCAAAACTTTCATAATTATCAATTAGATCGGCTCAGACCACTCATAGAAAATGTTTAATTTTTGAATCACATTCTTGGCTTGTTAAATTTGATATTGTCACACGATTTAGTGTGACTAATTCTAAAGTTAAGATATTTTTATGGCTGAAGTGGTGAGAGTGAAAACGCGTGTTGTAAAAATAATTAATGCAGTTGTGAAATGATAAACACTTCTGCAAAAAGGAATACAGTTTTGACGTTTCCAACTTTTTGAAATTATGATGTATTATAGAAGAAACCATATTTGTGGTTTGATTAATTGGAGATGACACATTGTCATGAGACTGAATCCAAAGTTAGATACCCTTTCTTTAAAAAATATAGCCTTGTGGAGAACATTGTGCTTATTTGAGTCAATAAAAAAATTGATACGGCGCACAACTCTACTGAAAGATTTGAAAAATAGAAATGTATTTTTTACAGATAGATAAACAGATAACTTGATTCTTTTATAATTTAAAGTCAGTTTGAAAGTTTGTTAAGTCAAACAGATATCATAAAAAAATTTACCGAAGACACTAACATCTCGTGGCCACACCCTCAACTCGATCTGTCCAGTAGAGTCCTTACTTCCGTTGTGTTGATTTAGCGGTGACAGTGTTGTTATGTAGTAGTGTGTTCTCATTGCGTGTATGTTTACATGTGTGCGTGTGTGTGTGTGTGGTGTATACATGTGTGTGTGTGTTTTGGAATGTGGTTGCGTGGAAGAAAAAAAAAAAGGGGGGGGGGGGGGGGGAGGGTGTCCATCAAGTAGAGAAATTCCTGAGCAAGGGGGGGGGGTGTTTGATAGGAACTGTCAGATTGGCATTTTTCAGCAAATCATAGCATTCATAGTGATATAATTCACTTGATCACATGACGGTATTAGGATTTACCGAAATTTTAAACAAGTTTCACCGATTAACAACATCAACTAATATTACTGCTGATATTACTGTCGTTTTTATGCCATCGATGTGATAATTATTGCCCTGGGAAATATTTAGCTAAACGTTTCGGCAAACTGTCAATTGGTTCTGTCTAGCTTCTAGCCTGAACAAACCAAAAGTAGACAGATTCGGGGACTTGATTCGCGTCCGCTTCAGATTTTCATTTGACCTCACATAAGTTAAGTAAAGGGGAGACATTCCGAAAGCTCCTACACCCCCAGTATTCATTCAATTTGCATTTTCACCGTTGATCTTTTGTCAGGCGTTTATTTATTCAATTTGTCATCATATAAAAGCGTTTTAAAAAACACTAGAACAAACCTTGAGAGATTTGTAAAAGTTTAAAATTTCCTAATTTGACCATTGTTTTGATTCTCGGCCACCATTTTAATTTGTGAAGTATTGAAGGTAGTGCAAAGCACTCTCAAGTAAAGCGTGGTAAAGACTTGCGACTTATTGATATTGATATCTACTGACTGATAAACTAAAATCATGCCGAATAAAGCATGGCAGCGACAACAAGCACATCGATTAAAATGTGCATCTAATCGTAATCAAGCTAATCAAGAAAATGATTCTTGCAATATCTAATGAAATAGTTCTTTCCCCCCGAAATTGCGGGCTTTTTACTAGTTAAGTGAAAAGAGTGAAAGTTCATATCCTGAAATACAAATGCAGTAGTAACGTAATGTGCACTTCTGCTAAAGATAAAATGAATTTGTCATTTTCAAAATGTTAAACTTTTTTTCTCCTTTCTTTCACACTTTTCCATACCAGCCAAATTTACCCTAAACTGTTTTGAGGAAAAGGTTCACCAATATGATTTTGATATTCATTCACCTGATTTGTATGTTATAATGATGATTGCCTAATTTATAACATAGAGATATTACGTAATTATAACATAGAGATATACTTACAAATTTCTAAAACATTTTTTTTTTTTTAGTGTTGTATAAATTTTATGACCACTCGTCCCCCTTCTCCTCCTCCTCCTCCTCCTCCCCATCCTCCTCCTCCTCCTCCCCCCTTCCTTCTTCTTCTTCTTCTTCTTCTTCTTATTCTTCTTCTTCTTCTTCTTCTTCTTCTTCTTCTTCTTCTTCTTCTTCTTCTTCTTCTTCTTCTTCTTCTTCTTCTTCTTCTTCTTCTACTTTATTTTTATTCTTCTTTTTCATTCTTCCCCATCTCTTCCTCATCCCATCCTTCTCCTCCTCCCATCCCTAATCTTCTTCTTCTTCTTCTTCTTCTTCTTCTTCTTCTTCTTCTTCTTCTTCTTCTTCTTCTTCTTCTTCTTCTTCTTCTTCTTCTTCTTCTTCTCCATCCTCTACTTTATTATTCTTCTTCTTTTTCATTCTTCCCCATCTCTTCCTCGTCCCATCCTTCTCCTCCTCCCATCCCTCATCTTATTCTTCTTTTTCTTTTTATTTTCTTTTTTCCTTCTTCTTCTTCTTCTTCTTCTTCTTCTTCTTCTTTCTTCTTCTTCTTCTTCTTCTTCTTCTTCTTCTTCTTCTTCTTCTTCTTCTTCTTTATTTTTTTCTTCTTTACATTATTTCCCATCTTCTTCTCCCATCCTATCTTATTCTTATTCTTCTTCTTCTTCTTCTCTTCTTCTTCTTCTTCTTCTTCTTCTTTTTCTTCTTCTTCTTTTCTTCTTCTTCTTCTTCTTCTTTCTTCTTCTTCTTCTTCTTTATTTTCCTTCTTCATTTCTTTCTTCTTTCTTCTTCCTCTATCTCTTTTCATCCCATCTTTCTTTCCTTCATTCTTTTCTCTTCTTCTTCTTCCTCTTCTTCTTCTTCTTCTTCTCTCTTCTTCTTCTTCTTCTTCTCTCTTCTTCTTCTTCTTCTCTTCTTCTTCTTCTCTCTTCCTTCTTCTTCTTCTTCTTCTTCTTTTTCTCTCTTATTTTTATTTTTCTTTTACATTCTTCCCCATTCTCTTCCTTCCCATCCTTCTCCCCCTTTCCCATCCCTCATCTTATTCTTATTTCTCTTCTTTTCTTCTTCTTTCTTCTTCTTTCTTCTTCTTTCTTCTCTTCTTCTTCTTCTTCTTCTTCTTCTCTTTCTTCTTTCTTCTTCTCTTCTTCTCTTCTTCATCTTCTTCTTAATAGCAGTGTTTACGTAGTAGTAATATACATTTCCAGTTGGATTTGGATTTATTAATTGCCAAGACAGAAATATATAAATAAAAGCCATGGAAAGTAGTGGCCAAAAAGTTTAGACATTAACATTTTGAATATTGCAAATATTGCTCTAGTCATATATTGTATTTTTGAAAATTAAAATTATACTGCAGTTAGATGTGGCATTATGTTATGCATCTTTTTAAGAAATCACCACTATCAATAATTCGAACATTTCTTTTTCTGTCTTTTGTTATATTTTTTGGCACCATTGAAATGGTTATTACACATAGAACTTATAGAATAACTGCCTCCCTCTTACATAAAAGTTACTCTGAGTTGTCGACTTTGAATATGTTATGACTTTTCAACATTATATCTGTATTTATGTATGTTCTTTTTTTTTTTTTTTTTTGGTCATGTTATGACACAAATCGGTGACTTGTCAACTCAAAATATTAATAGATATAAAAAATTTTGATGCCGTAAATAATAAATGAACAAAAAACAATTATTACCAAACATGTATGAATTAAAAGGTGAATATTTTCTTGGCTGAAGTGGAGAAAGTATAAATACATTTTTATTCAACTAAAATTGAATACGTATTTCTCATCTAACCTCTGAAGACAAAATTAAAAAGAGAGGAAATCAAACTAAGTACTGGTTTCCAATATTTTGATATGTCAATCTTATTACAAACGACTCTCTATTGAGATTTTATGGATTCAAAGGGATCCTATATTTGATCTTAATACATCTTTCTCCATACCAGCGTTGACATTTTAAAAAGTCGTCTTGAGGAACCTTTGTCAACTTTTTAATTTGCCTTCGTTTATTGTTGCCATTTTTTCATACCATTGATGTTACATGAGTATGGATGCTGTATTAAAATTGAGAACTCAAACATTGTGTTCTTAGATTTGAATTTAAAGATTCACGTGTTCAATTTTTCATTCTTGAATTCTTTAGGATGGGGAAAAGGGGGGGGGGGGAGAGGAGAATTGTGCTTCTCCAGCTGACTGTTGTGTTCCACGTCCGTTTCTCATATTTCCTATTTCTGACCTCCCATAGCGGGCAGGGAGGTACATACTGTGTCTTCTATCCCATTATATCTGTTTTCCAACATGCTTTCTGTCTTTGTCTCGGAATGAGATTACTTGGTTTTGTCTTGGCACTGGCCGGAATCCTAGCTGGGATGGAAACAGTCAAATGCATAGTTATTGTTTTGGGAGCTGATATTTTTTTTTTCCTTGTAAATCATCTCTCTGTTATGTATTATTATTTTTATTTTTAATGTATAATGTTTGAGTGTGTTCCTCTTTGTTTGGATTTTGTGCTTGCGTCTGGATGAGACATGTAGGTGATTTCAAAAATAAGTACATTGGTGGTATGCTCTTGGAATCTACATCTGATCCCTATTTGTTC
>NW_027627365.1:0-5258 GCF_034508935.2 Berghia stephanieae
TTTTTTTTAAAATTTTTCTTTTTCAACTTTTTTTAAAAGCTAGTTTTTAAAAGGTAGTTCCCCCTTTATAAAGTTTCCAATCAATGTGATAAAAAGCATTTTTTTTTTTTTTTTAAAAATTCCCAACCTTCTGACCAAACACTACTAACTTTTGGTCACCATTTAACATAAAATTTTTTTGGTTTTTTTTTTGTTTCCTCATCAGAAATGAAAAAGGGCAATACTATTGTACTTTTCTTAAAAAAAATGTTGGAATCATTACGCAAGGATTTTAAAACGATCTCAAACCAGTGCCCTGTGGATCATTTTGATGTACGCCCAAAGAGGATTTGTTTTATTCCTCTCATTACTCTTCAAAACGTTTTCATTGTCACTAAAGCAAGGGGGAAAAAAGGGCCCCTTGTTCTTTTTATGTTCATGAAGCGTAGGATTACAAATGATGCCATGGAAAGCATGAACCCCTTTTGCGGCAAAGCTGTCTAAGGATTGGTACGAAAGAAAAACCCTTTTTTTCCTGCCATCATGGGAGCCTTATATCCAGAGAAGGCTGGGAAAATTCAAAATTCGAAAAAATCTTAAAAAAATAAGTAAAATAAATGAAAATTAGTTTCTTGGAACATATTGAGCTTCTTGAATGGTTTAAATGAAAAGAAATTCCAAACTGTTAAAATTTACGGTTTCCCCTTTTTCGGGGGAATCGGGAAAAAATAAATGGCTTGAATTTTTAATTTTTCTTTTCCCTTTTTTTAAAAAATAAAAAAACGGTCTTGAAAAAAAAAAGGGCTTTTGTTTTTTCTTGTCGAGTCGGGAGCTTTCAAATGGTGTAGCCCCAAAAACCCTGAAGTTTGGTTCATTTTATTTACTTTTTAAAGGGCAGTGAGTAATCTTCCGGGAAATTTCCCCGGGTTTTTTGGGAACTTCTCAGAATTTTTCCCGCTGAATTTGCCCTTCAAAAAAATTTTCCTCCCAAAAAACAAAAAACACCATAATGTCCTTAGTCAATTTACCCGTGCTCAGCCTGTGAAATTGGGGGAGGTCCCCTCTTTATGACGTCGGGCCAGAAAGAATGACGCCGATGTCACAAAAAAACTTGGGGTACAAAAAAAAAACCATGGGGTTCTTTGATTTTTGATGTTTAAGGGGGGGGGATAAATTTAGTCTTGATTTTTTTTTTTTTCCCCCTTGAGTAAGTCCCCCTTTTGCCTTTTTCTCTTCTCTCTCTCTCTCTCTTCTCTTCTCTCCTCTCTCTCTCTCTCTCTTTCCTCCTCTCTCTCTCTCTCTCTCCCCTCCCCCCTTCTCACCCCCTCTCTCTCCTCTTCTCTTTCTTTCTCTCCTATTTCTTTTTTGCAACCAACCTTAAATAATCGGCAATACAGAGATACAAAAAAGCATGGGGATTGGCTTCGTTTACTCTTTTTTTTTTTTTGCCTTTGGCTAGGTTGAAAATTTTAGAGATTCTTTGGTTGTATTTATAGGCTGCATTAAAACCCCTAGGTTTTCCCCAATCAAAAGAAAACAACTTAGGCCCTTTTTAAAAATTTTTGTAAAAGGACAAATTCATTTTAAAAGTTTAAAAAAAGTAAATATGTCTAATGAAAAGAAGGTTTTTTACTATATAAATATTACATAATACAAAACATTCCTTTATTTTACATTTTGCTTTGTTTGAGGACCGAAAAAAAAAAAATTTTCCCCCTTTTTGATAAATTATTATTAAAACACATGTAAAAACTATGTTTGTTAATGCTTTCATCATCCTGGGGAACATTCCAGGGGTTCTGGACCAAATACTGGCTTTCAAAGATTTTGGTTTAAAAAAATACAAAAAGATCTTTTAAACATACTTTTCTATTGTTTAAAAAACTATTTTATATCAAGGGGGGCCCTGGGGGAAGTCCTGCCTTGCCCCCCACATCAAAGGGAACAATCCATCAAAAGCATTGGCTTAAAATATTTAAATGACGGGGGGGGGGTTTTACTTTTAACTTATCTAAAAGTCTCTAGCTCTTCCTTCTGATTTAAAGCAGGGGGACAAAGGTGATGCCAAAGCCTTTATCAAGAGATAGTTTTTGTTGGTAATCCCGATTATTGTGCTGAGTTTTGGTGGTTTGGGGTGGGAGAAGGGGGGAAAAATTTTTTTTAAAAAAAAAAAAAAAAAACCACTCTGCCCCCCGGGGTTTAAATGAAAGACATTGACTTAACTACTTTTATTTTTACAAAAGGGTTTTTTTTTAAATTCCTCATCATTACTCATTTCTAAAGATTTATAAAAAAAAGCAAGGGGGGAAAAAAAAAAAAAGGCCTTGTTCAGTTTTGAGTTCTGGGAAAGTGAGGGGGGTTACAAAATGTGCTCAGGTGGGAAAAGCATGAATCCCATGCGGCCAAAGCGTCTAAGGGGTTGGTCGAAAGAAAAAAAGACATTTTTTTTCCCGCCAGTCGAGGGAAACCTTATGACCAGAAAAAGGCTGGACAATTACACAAAATCAGACAAAAATGCTGAAAAATAACTGTAAAAAAAAATGATTTAAAATTTTTTTTTTTTTTTTTTTTTCTTTGGGAACAATTTGTAGCTTAACTTGAATGGTTTTTTTTAAAAGAAAAAAAACCCATTTTTTGGGGGCAACTGTTATTTTACAGGGGGTTCCCCCCTCCCGGTCGGGAAGTCGGGAAAGGGGTTTTTTTTTGGGAAATTTGAATTTTCTAATTTCTTCAAGACGGAAAAAAACGGTCTTGTTTTTTTTTTGTCTGAGTCGGGGGGGGGGGCTTTCAAACGGGTGTAGTCATAAAACCCGAAGTTTGGGGGCTATTATTTACTTTTTTTACTTATTTAAACAGTGATGATAATTTTTTTTTTTCCCCCCTTTTTTTCCGCGGAATTTTTTTTTCCCCGGGGATTTTTTTTTTTTTTGGGGAACCCTTTTTTAGAAATTTTTCAGCTGAATTTTGGCCCCCCCTTGTCAAAAAATTTTTTTCCTCAAAAAAAAAAAAAACAAAATCACCATAAAAGTCTTAAATTTATTTTTTGACACCTGTGCTCGCCTCGTGAAAATTTGGGGATGGTCCCGTCCCCTTTTGATCGGGCCAGACGAATGCCCAGATGTCACAAACATTGAACAGAAGACCCGTGGTGTTTTTTTGATTTGTTGATGTTGAAGGGGAGGGATAAAAGAGGTTTTTTTTTTTTTTTTGATTTTTTTTTTTTTTCCCCCCCTTTCCCCCCCCTTTTTTTTTTTTTTTTTTTTTTTTTTTTTTTTTTTTAGTTTTTGTTTTTTTTTCCCCCCCCATTTTGCCTTTTCTCCCTCCCTCTCTCCCCTCCCTCTCTCTCCCTCTCTCTTTTCTCCCTTCCCCCTTCCCCTCCTCCCCTTTTCCTTTCTTTTTTTCTCTCTCTTTTTTTTGCAAACATCCTTAAATATCTGGCAAACAAGATCAAAAAAAGCAATGGTGATTGGCTTTTTGTTTTCTTTTTTTTTTTTTTTTTTTTGCCTTTGGATATGGTTTGAAATTTGAGAGTTCTTTGTTTTATTTTGGTGCATAACCAAGGTTTCCGTAATCAAAAAAAAAACAACTGTAGGCCTTTTAAAAAGTTTTGTGAAAAGGACAATTTATTAAATGTTTACAAAAAATAAATTGTCTAATGATAAGAACGGGTTTTTCATAGTAGTAAATATTACATAATCAAAAATTCCGTTCTTTTACATTTTTCTTGTGGTTTTAGAGACCGAAAAATTTTTTCCTCCTTTTTGATAAATTATATTAACATCACGATTAAGCTATTTTAAATTAAAAATGCTAATCATCATGCCCGGTGGAAAAATTTTTTAGGGGTTCTGGACCAAATATCTGGCTTTCCCAAAAACTGGTTTTAAAAAACTAGCAAAAATCTTGAAACTACGATATTGTGTAAAAAGACTATTTTTTTAACAAGGCCATGGGAAGGCTGCCTTTACTTCCACATGCAAGGGGAAAAACAAAATCACAAGCATTTGGGTATATCTATGAGTGACAGGGGTCGTTCTTAACTTTTGTCATTACTCTCTTGCGCTTCTGATTCAAAGCAGGCCAGTAGCCAAAGCCTTCATCAAGAGATAGTTTTTTTTTTTAAGTCCGATTCATTTATGCTGAATTTGGGGGTGTGTGAGAACGGTTTAAAAAAACCATCGCCATTCAAATGAAAATTGACCCTTAAAACACTTTTATTTGAAAAAAAAAGTTCAGTCAAAAAAAAAAATTTAGTTGTGGAGAAACATTGGCTTTTAAAAAAATTTTCAGTCTTGAATTTTGAAATGGGTTTTGAGTGGGAAACCCCGAGTCCCCTCAAAAATTTTGTAAAAACCCCCCCCCCCCTCAACCGAAGCATTGCACCAAAAATTCTTTATTTGAGGGAAAAGCCTTGTTATAAAACCCATTTACCTCAACCGAATGCGTTTTTTCCCCCATAAAATCTGAAGAGAGAAAAAGCCCCGGGTTTTTTCAAAATTTTTTTGGGGGGCAAGCTGTGGTGGAGGGTTGGTGCATTTGATCCGGCAAAGGGACCCCCGGTTAAAAAGAACTGGTCTGGGGGTTTTTTCCTTGGCAAGAGAATTGCTCCAATTTAGCCCCCCCCCCCTTTTTCCACCTAGGTGTAAATTGGGGACGAAACCGAATGAAGCTCAGAACATGGACCATTTTTGGGTCTTAATGACAAAATTTTTATAATTTTATTCCCCTAAACTGAGTGATTTCAGATGTGTGTGTCTTTAAATTTTAAAAAAAACCTTTACTTTAATGGCAGATTTAGTTTTTATTTTTTCGGGTTAATCACCCTAAAAGCTTTCACCCAAAATATTATAATAATGATTAAATTTTTTCAATAAAGATTGAGTGCAACCCCCGTTTCTTGGTGATTTATGGTTTAAATTTTTTTTTAAAAAATAGTAGACAGTGGGTCATCCTCGATTGCAATCAGGCACCCAAATTTTGGGTTGTGTGAACAAAGAATTTTTAAAAAATTTAAAAATTTTAAAAAAAAAATGCGACTGTAAATTGTTTCATATCAAAAACAAAATGTCTGAACAAACAACCTACATTGCGCAGAAAGTTTAAAATTTTTCATTAGCTTTTCACTTATCAGCTCAATATACCATTGTTTTAATCCTTTACATTCAATCCAACGCAGTGTCAAAATCAAAAGACTAGCGACAAAGGGACAATGAAGACCTGACCATTTGTATTCACAAGGAAGGGATCGAAATCGTTTGTTTTTTTTTTTTTGGGTTTTT
>NW_027627366.1:7500-19316 GCF_034508935.2 Berghia stephanieae
GTTGGATTAAAGTCTTGTGTAGACTTTGTAGTGCTCAAAGTTCGAGCTGAAACACGTTTTGTGTTAACTCTTGTGTAGAGTGTGATTTAAGTCTTGTGTAGACTTTGTGGTGCTCAAAGTTTGAGCTGAATCAAGTTGTGTTATAACTCTTGTGTAGAGTTTGATTAAAGTCTTGTGTAGACTTAATTTGTGATTTCTATAATCTGTTCGGCTCTGGTGAGATTTTGAATAATATGTTGTGATTACAATTATGATTGTGTTTTGATATTGATATCATAATATCACTTTAAATTTTGATTCTCAATTAATTAATCAGATAATGAAATTAATTGTGTAATAAATTCTTGTTGTAAAGAAAATAAGCGTTTCTTGCTATAAAGCATTATTATTTCATATCTACAAAGTAAAGCAATATTAATCAACATTAATAAATTGATTTGTTAAAGTAAAATAATATTTACTCATTTAAAGTAAACATATTGAGTGAGTTCGAATATAGATAGAGTTATATTCGTATAATTATCATATTATAACAAAATCATTTTCTTTCTTTAAAGTGAATGAGCCGGTGGAGGCTGGGCTTTAACAAGCCAACTTTAGGCTATACGCTCATAGCTTGACACTAATAGAAACTGAACATTTGCCTGTTTTATAAGTTACCTGTGAAGAACCATTTGCTTATTTTAATATCAGAACATTGAGAAACAATTGATCTGTTTATGAATACTGTGAAATCAGAACAATTTCAAGAAGAGACAAATTAACAATATTAGAACAACCTTACAGTTTTTGTTGAATATCAAGAACACTCTTTTGACTTTCTTCCACACGTCTGGATTGTGTTTAGTTAGCTAGTTAATTATTAGTTGCCTGTATGACTGTGATGGTTGCAACCTATCTGTGAGATTGTCTGATGTGGTAGCGGTTTGGTAAAGTATTGATAATTAATTGATTTAATTATATATTTTCATATCGCTTTCATATCATATTCATCATTACACATCTCCATCAATTTGTCATCCATCTATTTGATTTCATACTTATTACATCTATCATTTCATCTTCATATCTCATAATATCTTTGTTATATTGTAATAAAATATATCTTCATTTAGCTTCAAAACCTTTATCAACGTATTGTGTTTGGTTATTGATCGGTGTCGTAGCTTGAATATAGCACACATAAACAAGGTTGCAAACTGCGCTACATAAGCATACGGTTTACGTGCGCACTTTGTGACATAATTTGGTGTCAGAAGTGGGATTCTTATTGTTGTGCATTCAAGAGACATCGCGACCAAACAATTGTTGAGACAGGTTAGGGAGTTGTTTCAAACTTGAGATAGATACTATCTTTGAGCTTAAAGCAAATTGGTATCCATTTAATGGTTATAAGACTGTCATTATACGCAAGGTGTAATACAAGTTATTCTGGTAATTTTCACTTGTTCGGTTATACGTTGTCAGTCATCTGTCATAGTGATACGGATCACTGACTTAGCGCGAAAGCGGTACTCGCGCTGTGAAGCCTCCATTGTCCCCCCTCTCCCTTTTGTAAGGAACGAAGGTGGTTGTTGGGGTAATTTGATTCCGTGTAGGAATCTGGGTGAAGATTGTGTTGGTCCCGTGTGAGGATCTGTATTAAATCATTTGTTTTGACTCTCTATGCACATATAGTAAGTCAAGGTATTGATTCTGTGTAAGAATCTGGGTGAAGATATTTTGTTGATTCTGTAATTGAATCTGGGTGAAGATTTGGTTGGTTCCGTGTGAGGACCTGTAATAAATCAGTAGTTTGATTCTATGTATTATCTGAGTCTATATAGATCAATGTTGGGTTCCATGTAGGGATCGGTATTAGTTGCCTGTTTTGATTCCGTGTAGGGATTTATATTGACGCGTATCGTTATAAGGTTACTTGTAGTACCACTTTATTCTACGTGAAAGTAACAATTACGGCAACAGTGTTGATAAACATATTGAAGTTTGTTTATTTGAATTTGAATTGGTTTGATTAATTGTCCTAGAGATGGATGTGGAAAGATTAATTAAACTTGGAGAAAAATTGGAGTTAAGGGGTGAAGATCTCCGTGCTTGGGTGACAGCCCAGTTACAAGAAGATGAAGAGAGAAAAGAGAAGGAGAGAGAACGTGCCAAAGAAGAGGAGGAGATAAGCAGAGCACGAGCTCAAAGACAAGAAGCTCTGATGGAGAAAGAGCTTGAACTGCTTAGGTTAAAGTCGGAGTGTCAGGCTTCCTCCAACAACGACAGTATGACAAGTGACATTCGATCATTTACTCATGCTCCTACTGTTAAGAGTCCTCGACTTCCATGTTTTGACGAAAACAAGGATCATATGGACAGCTATCTGCTCCGTTTCGAGAGATACGCTAAAGTCAACGGCTGGGAATGCAGGGATTGGGCAATCCAGTTGTCTGCACTTCTCAAAGGGAAAGCACTGGACGTCTACACTCGACTGAGTGATGAAGATGCCATCGATTATGGGGTAGTAAAAGCGGCTTTATTGAGACGTTATAATCTAACGGATGATGGATTCAATGAAAAATTTAGGAAGAGTAGACCGGAACAAGGGGAGCGTTTTAGCCAGTTTGCGACTAGATTGGAGAGTTATATGGAAAAATGGATTGAGTTGTCGGGGAAAAGGAAGGACTCAGTTGCTGACATTCTGGATATGATATTGAAGGAACAGCTTGTCAGTGTCTGCGGTCGGGATTTGACGATTTTCATAAAAGAAAGACAACCGAAGACAGCAAGGGAAGTAATAGATTTAGGAGAAAAGTACATTGAAGCGCACGGTGTCGCAGGAACATTTTCCAAAAGTGGAGTGGCTCAAGAAAAATCAAAGAACGTCAATGAAAGTAGTCGAAACAACGTAATGAAGGACACTACCCGCTTCGCTAGCCAAATGGTTTGCCACAACTGTAAACGGCCAGGACATATGGCACGAGATTGTCGACAAAAGAAGCAAGCTGCTGCTGTGGTCGAGAGTCCCTTTTGTTATTACTGTCGGCGAAAAGGACACTTAATAAAAGATTGCCGTGAGAAGAAGAGGCACGAAGACAGGAAGGCACCTACCGGTATAGAACAAGTCTCCGCGATCACAGAAGATCATGAACCACAGAAATGTTTGAGACATGACAAGGTGGAATTAAAGTGCGGATGTGAGATGCCAATGATTTCTGCAGCGTGCTCAGGACATGTGCCAGTCGCACCTGTAATGCCGGTGGCCGTCGGATGGTTGAATGGGAAAAAGGTGAATGTGTTACGTGATAGCGGCAGTAGTTGTGTCATCGTCAGAAAAGGACTGATAAACAAGAGTAAGGATGACTGGAATAAAAAGGTCCTGATCTACTTGGCTAACGGAGAGGCTATTTCCGCACCACACGGTGAAGCTTATTTGGAATGCCCCTATTTTACCGGGAGATTGTCAGTCGTCGAGTTAGAATCCCCATTGCATGACGTTATACTTGGGAATATTGAAGGGGCCAAATGCCCAGGAATGCATGTAAAAACAATTACTGACGAGCAGGAATTGGGTCATGGAGATGAACTGAGCGCCGTACAAACACGAGGGCAACGTGAACGCAAGATCAAAGACTTGGTCACAGCTCCATCTATAGAGACAGGTGTAAGCGTCGACGAACTAAAGGAGAAACAAAAGCATGACATCACACTAAAAGCTGCGAGGGATGCTGCTACCAGAGGAGAGGTAAGAAACACAGGCAAGAGTAATACCAGTTGGTATGCCTATGACAGAGGTTTGCTGATCCGCTATTTTCAATCTCCAAGGGTTGAGCACGGGGATTTGGTAAAGCAAGTTGTCGTACCAAAATGCCTGCGTAATTCAGTCATGCGGTTGGCCCATGAAAGTGTACTCTCTGGACATCTCGCGGCAAAGAAAACGACAGATCGAATACTGAGTAATTTTTACTGGCCAAATATTTGGGGGGATGTCATGAGATTTTGTCAGTCTTGCGACCAGTGTCAAAGGTCAGCTCCGAGAGGAATCACCCCTAAGGTCCCTCTTACTAAAGTTCCGCTCATCGATGAACCCTTCAGTCGGGTAGCAGTGGATCTAATTGGCCCCATCATGCCGCATCAGATAGAGGAAACCGATATATACTCACTGTGGTGGATTACTGTACGAGGTATCCAGAGGCCATTGCTCTGAAGAGTATGGAAACAGAAAGAGTAGCAGAAGGATTGGTTGACATCTTTAGCCGCACGGGAATACCTAAGGAGATGCTAAGCGACAGGGGGACGTAATTCACATCAGACCTGATGAAGGAAGTATGCAGACTGCTCTCCGTAAAACAAATCACTACTAGTCCTTATCACCCACAAGCCAATGGGCTTGTAGAGAGATTTAATGGAACTTTAAAAGGAATGCTCAAGAGGTTGGCTGCAGAGCGACCCTCAGACTGGGACAGATACATCAATGCTGCATTATTTTCATACAGGGAGGCTCCTCAGGAATCTCTTGGTTTCTCTCCGTTTGAGCTCTTATTTGGAAGGCCTGTGAGAGGACCGATGAAAATATTACGGGAACTATGGACCGAAGACATAGAAGACCCGGATGTGAAAACGACGTATCAATACGTAGTCGATTTAAGGGAAAAGATAGAGAATACTGTGAAGGCAGCACACGATAACCTGCAGTATTCATCCTCGCGTTACAAGGCACATTTTGACAAAAAGGCCAAAGTAAGGTCATTTGAAAAGGGAGATAAAGTATTGCTCTTACTGCCCACGAAACATAACAAACTGGAATTGAAGTGGCAGGGTCCTTTTGAAGTGAAAGATGTCACGGGTCCGAATAATTACGTCATTAATATAGACAACACCAGAAGGACATACCACGTCAATTTGCTGAAAAGGTACTACGTAGAGACGTGGAGAAGGAGAATGAAGTCGGTGTTCTTCAATGTGCCGTGGCAGCGGTTATCGAAGATAACGATGGTGATGGAGAAAAGGTTCTTCCTCGGATGGAATTGCCTGCTCTGAAACAGACTGAGACCAAAGACGATGTCATCCTGCATGAAGGAATGAGTCCTCAGCAGATAGGTCAATTGCAGGGCATGCTCCAGGATTTTGATGACGTATTGACCGATGTGCCAGGACGCACGAATAATTACATCTACGACATCCGTTTGACGTCGGATTGTCCAGTCAGAAAGAAACCATATCCCGTGCCTCAAGCATTAAAAACCACATTAAAAGAAGAAGTGAAGGCCATGCTTCGCGCCGGGATAATCGAGCCATCGGATAGTCCGTATTGTTCGCCATCTGTCGTTGTCAAGAAGAAGGACGGAACCATTCGTTATTGTGTGGACTTCAGATCCCTTAACAACATTACGGTGTTCGATGCGGAACCAATGCCTAGACTTGATGATCTGTTTCAAGAAATTGGGACATCATGTCACTTTGTCTCAAAGATTGATTTATCCCGTGGATTCTGGCAAATTCCATTGTCAGACAGGACCAAGGAGAAAACGGCATTTGCAACAGAGTTAGGACTGATGCAGTTTACTGTAATGCCCTTCGGACTTCAAGGGGCGCCCTCCGCGTTCTCGCGGATGATGAGAAAAGTCGTTGGTGGACTTCCCAACGTGAAAAACTACATCGACGATATTCTCATTCACACTGCAACATGGGATGAACATTTAAAAACGTTAAGGACAGTTCTTCAAAGGTTGCGTGATTGCGGCTTGACGGCGAAACCGTCAAAGTGCCTGCTTGGTTTCCGGAGGTGGAGTTTTTAGGCCATTCTATTGGTGGAGGGAATTTAAGGCCAACCATGGACAAGGTCAAATCGATCCAAGAGGCAAACTTACCCTCGAACAAGAAACAAATGAGAAGTTTTCTTGGGCTGGCATCATTCTACCGACGTTATGTGCCAAACTTCTCAGCAGTGGCAGCTCCCCTGACAGACGCGACAAAGAAAGGCATGCCCAACAGAGTGATTTGGGACGAACCACAGAAGAGAGCCTTCCAAACGCTGAAAAATATGCTTACATCGGATCCCGTGTTGCGCCTTCCAGATTATGATAAGCCGTTTATTTTATCTACGGACGCCAGCGACACAGGATTAGGTGCTGTGCTATCTCAGGAGCATGATGGAGTCAAATATCCAGTTACCTATTTAAGCAGGAAATTGTTACCGCGGGAGCAGAGGTACTCTGTTGTTGAGAAGGAATGTCTGGCCGTAGTTTGGGCTGTGAAAACACTAAATGTGTATTTCATTGGTAAAGAATTTATAATTGAAACTGATCATGCCCCACTTCTGTATCTGAACAGGGCGAAATCAGAGAATGGGAGACTGATGAGGTGGTCTCTCTTGCTTAATCAATACCGATTTGTCCTACGTTCCGTAAAAGGGAAGGATAATCATGGTCCAGATTATTTATCGAGATCGATGTGATCTTGAGGCATTTCGATGATCTAACTAAATGTTGTACCAAATTTAGTCTTAGGGGGGAGATATGTAACGAAACGCTTCCGTGTAGGCGTCAGTTTACGACAGGATGTACGTCGTCGTAGTATTAGTTGTTGTTGTTATTGTAATCCCTCTGGAACAACCCTTCTTTTGTTGATACAGGTCGTATCAGATCATGCACCTATGGCCCGGAAGTTTCAATTAAACTACGTAGTGTGGGTGTTATTGTGAGAAAGGCATCAATCTTGTTTTCTCCGTAAACTTATAAGCAAAGTAGGATCCCTGTATTCTACGGGAGTGACTTTGTTATGGTATGGCTTGATTGATATCTCGTAACTATGGGGCTGACGAATTTATTTATCCTTGATATGAGGATGTCCGGTATCAGGATGGGTTGTTGTTGTCCATGATTATGGAATCTAAGGGAGTTTTAAGGAATTTCAGATGTTTACGGATATGACTAACATCCGTTGTGTGGGTAGAATTTTGCTTCGTTTGCTTGATTTTTGCCTATAAATGCCAGAGTTTTGAGCAGTTTCTTCAGACCACTCAGCGGAGTCTTTTAGGCTCATTGTCTCAAAAGAGACCAGACAGCGGAGTCTTTTAGGCTCATAGTCTCTAAGCGATAACCACAGCGGAGTCTTTTAGGCTCATTTGTTTAACTCTTGTGTAGAGTTGGATTAAAGTCTTGTGTAGACTTTGTAGTGCTCAAAGTTCGAGCTGAAACACGTTTTGTGTTAACTCTTGTGTAGAGTGTGATTTAAGTCTTGTGTAGACTTTGTGGTGCTCAAAGTTTGAGCTGAATCAAGTTGTGTTATAACTCTTGTGTAGAGTTTGATTAAAGTCTTGTGTAGACTTAATTTGTGATTTCTATAATCTGTTCGGCTCTGGTGAGATTTTGAATAATATGTTGTGATTACAATTATGATTGTGTTTTGATATTAATATCATAATATCACTTTAAATTTTGATTCTCAATTAATTAATCAGATAATGAAATTAATTGTGTAATAAATTCTTGTTGTAAAGAAAATAAGCGTTTCTTGCTATAAAGCATTATTATTTCATATCTACAAAGTAAAGCAATATTAATCAACATTAATAAATTGATTTGTTAAAGTAAAATAATATTTACTCATTTAAAGTAAACATATTGAGTGAGTTCGAATATAGATAGAGTTATATTCGTATAATTATCATATTATAACAAAATCATTTTCTTTCTTTAAAGTGAATGAGCCGGTGGAGGCTGGGCTTTAACAAGCCAACTTTAGGCTATACGCTCATAGCTTGACACTAATAGAAACTGAACATTTGCCTGTTTTATAAGTTACCTGTGAAGAACCATTTGCTTATTTTAATATCAGAACCATTGAGAAACAATTGATCTGTTTATGAATACTGTGAAATCAGAACAATTTCAAGAAGAGACAAATTAACAATATTAGAACAACCTTACAGTTTTTGTTGAATATCAAGAACACTCTTTTGACTTTCTTCCACACGTCTGGATTGTGTTTAGTTAGCTAGTTAATTATTAGTTGCCTGTATGACTGTGATGGTTGCAACCTATCTGTGAGATTGTCTGATGTGGTAGCGGTTTGGTAAAGTATTGATAATTAATTGATTTAATTATATATTTTCATATCGCTTTCATATCATATTCATCATTACACATCTCCATCAATTTGTCATCCATCTATTTGATTTCATACTTATTACATCTATCATTTCATCTTCATATCTCATAATATCTTTGTTATATTGTAATAAAATATATCTTCATTTAGCTTCAAAACCTTTATCAACGTATTGTGTTTGGTTATTGATCGGTGTCGTAGCTTGAATATAGCACACATAAACAAGGTTGCAAACTGCGCTACATAAGCATACGGTTTACGTGCGCACTTTGTGACAACAAGCAATCATTACTGCTGTTTAAACCTACACATATATTATGTACTCCTGTTTCACGAGCCTTATGGCTCTAAAGGACCACTTTTATTTCCTTCTAACCTGATTGTTACTTGACAAACTTATTTAGTTCATTATGTAGCTAACATTTGAAATAGCATTAAACTCGGGCTTTTTTATATAGCGCAATATCCACTATTATTATTATTATTATTATTATTATTATTATTATTATTATTATTATATTATTATTATTATTATTATTATTATTATTATTATTATTATTATTATATTATTATTATTATTATTATTATTGTACGTATTGGTGGTATTACGATTATTGTATTTATTATGGTTATTCGTGGATTCAGTTTAATTTTTCGTTCCATTTACCATTTTTTTCCACTTTTATGTATGTTGTCATCAAATTGGGTAATTTATTGGCGAAAGCCTAAGATTGAATAAACTTTGAACTTTGAACTAAACGCACTCAAAGCGCTTTACATAGTATCCCTGACCAACAGCAACACGTAACATGTAGAACGAGACATGACAGAAACAACGCTGAGTACGGTGAAAGAATGTGAGCAAAGAGCATTTTCCAAGGACTCGACTATGCGCCGAGCGAGGCGCGAATCCAAGACCTTCCGACCTGAAAGCGAGATCATACCAAAAGACCACGACATAGCCGCATAGCATTAAACTGAATCATAATCGTACTATGATGCGAGTTCTGGTGACCTATTTTAAGAAATTGATCGTCTGAGATTTAAATTCATTAAGAATTTGATTAATGTAATGTAAGTCACGATCAAAGACAAAGGCGATTTATTCAATTAAGGTTGTTTCAATATCATGTCACGTATAAGGCGTTGAACTGATATTCTATTAGCCTTTATTATGATAAGATATTGTAGTGATTTTCACCCGAGTTGATTTATTGTGTATTTCACACATTTTTGAACGATATAAGGTTTTTGACCGACGCGTACTTTTTATAGGTCGAATAACCCCAAGTTTTTTTAGGGGCTTTTATTAACCTTTATGATAGGTGAGTTAACTTCAATTTAAAACCTAATTGTGATTTTCGCCTGAATTGATGGAAAGTGTATTTCAAACATTTTTGAACGATTGTATAAGGTTTTTGACTGACGCGTACTTTTTATAGGTCTGATAACCCAAGATTTTAAGGGCTTTTTGGTGTTATTGTTATACCCTCGAACCAACGTAAAATACTGTCCATTACAACAATGTTAAATCAAGCCCATAATTGCGTTAGGTTGTTAGACTTGTAGCGATGTGCACTTTGTGAGTCTAGCTCATATGTTCGAAACCCGCTTCAGGCACTTTCGCTTCTTTATTTTATTTATTTTTTTTTTTGGGGGGGGGGGGGGGGGGGGGGGGGGGGGGGGACAAGATTATTAACCCTCAATTTGCTCATGTTGGACAACATGGGTGGTTTCTGTTGACATCAGACATCTTGTTTTCCTTCATGGAATGCCTCGGCGACGGTAAATAACGATGCCGGGGCGGAAGGGCGGAATTTAATTCCATCTCATACATTCGCTGATGGTTCGTCTATTTATATAATCTACTTGTAAAGGGCTTTTTTTTTTTTTGGTCATGGGGCGTCTTTGAGCTGACTAAGTAGGCTGATCGTTAACATTTTCACTGCGACATTTACACAGCGAGTTGAGTTTGCAAACTTCAAAACCTTAATGGGACTTCTTGTTCTCTTAAGATGTCGGCTTGCCTCAAAGTGCTTTTGCTTGTCAAAATCTATAGATAGAATGCGCTTGGCCAAGGAGTTCACAACATTGCCATCCGGAAGTATAAGGGACCAACACACAAACTCTGTGTAACCATGAACTTTTATAGTCTGGTTAATACAATTTCGTGAGAACAACTCACAAACGCGGATGGCAAAAACAATAACAAAGGCCTGAGTGACGTCATCTTCGAACTATCTATACAGAACTGTCATATACTTTTTATTCCCAATCAAATTGATCAGTCTGTGGTGGACTCAATTTTTACAACAACTGGTTTGAGTTTACAATAAATGTATAAAATGTACATACATACACGTTTACCAAAAATCATCACGAGAGGCCGTTTTGTTATCTGCGTAATAAAGTAATAATATCTATCATCTGTCTAGATGATCGGAGAGCTGAAAATGGAAGACAAAGATAGCTGGAACAAGAAAACTGCACGTTTTTGTGTTGATATGAAACATTAACACACACAGATACACACACACACACACACATATATATATATATATATATATATATATATATATATATATATATGTGTGTGTGTGTGTGTGTGTGTGTGTGATTTAAGTGGAAAATGATAAGAAAGATGTGTTATACACCCTGCATACATAAGTCTCAACTTATGAAATTTGCGCATCTTTCCGGGTTTTCTCATCCAGCCACACATTTGTTTTTGTGTCTTTTACTGGAGTGGGGATCTTCTGCGTACTCTGAAAAAAAAAAACAAAAACAAAAAAAAAACGACAGCAACAAAAAAACAAACAACAACCCGTATATTTAAACATTTTGTCCAGAAAACTTGTCCTTCAAATATCGATCGATTGAAATGACACACATCTTGACAAAAACTCTCAAACCTGAGATTTCGCAAAGTTCAATTGACTAGATTATATTAATATTGAACAGCCTTGTGAACTCTTCTATCCCTTTAAATCATGTATTCTTACCACGTGGTTTTGTGTCTTTATTTTTTTTTCCAGTGTGAGACTTTTCTGCATATAGATATACACTGGAAAAGACGTATAATTTAAAATTTTGGCCAGAAAGTATCGCGAGTCTCAGGTTTGAGGTTATTTTAATCGATCGATATTTGAAGGACGAGTTCTCAGGGGAAAAAACATAATTAAAAACGTGTTGTTTTTTTTTTTGGGGGGGGGGGGGGTTGTTGTTTATTTTTTTGTTGGTTTTTAAAATTAATATTTTTTTATTATTTACAATTTAACAAATTTTTTTGTTTTGTTTTGTTTTTGTTTTTTTGTTGTTTTTTTTAATTGGCCGATATCCACTTCCAGCTTTCTCTATACTTCAATAGCATGATGACCCATTATCCCGGATTCAAACCCGGTCTCTTTTCAAATACACTTAATATTACATTACATGAACCAAGCGCTCACCTGATTAAGCCACCGCACTTCGCCACCTCCAATTGTGTCATTATTATGCAAACAACTCTAATCTCTTCTCTCCTGGTTGTACAAAAAGCAATCGTTGTTTCCGACTTCGTGACGCCATCTTGAATCGCCAACTGCGAACTCGAGTCTTTCCGGTAATAAAAGTGGGGGGCCTGTGATCTAACTAAATCTTACGACTGCAATCTAATCCCCCCTGAAACAACGGGGTTTCCGTGGCGGTCGTGATTTGTGCTCTTTGGTGTTTTAATCTAC
>NW_027627367.1:0-5258 GCF_034508935.2 Berghia stephanieae
TGTTTTAAAAACCCATTATAAAAATTTAGTAATTCAAAACCTTTTTGGCCAGTAAAATTTTAAAAAACCGAAATTTGGGGACTTTCTAAAACATTTGGGGGGGGTTTAAAGCAAGTTCCGTTTTGCGATGTTTTTCAAGGTAGTACTATTTAAGAAATTTGCTCATTTAATTGTATCATGGTTTCCCCTTAAATGGATTTGTTGAATAAATGCCGTCTTGTGTAACCTTTTTAAAAACTATTATTTTTAAATTTCATTATTTTATTAATTATTTTTTTTGTGTGTTTTAAAAATTTTTTTGGGGTTTCGTTTCAATTCAAAATTGTTGAAAGAGTTGAATTCGGGATGCCATGTTTTTTTTACATATCTCCATCTTGATCAACTTTTTTTCATCGACTCACATAGTATTTTGATTTTAAACTCCAACGTGTAAGCACAGTGTTTTCTTTAGACATCTTTTAGTAAAATGTAAGCTAAAATAAGATCGAAAGTTCTTGTGCGATAGTTGATAAAGATTGATGCGCAGCTACTCAGGTGAAGTGAAATGAAATGAAAAGGCGTGTAAATGCTAAGCTGTCTACTACACACCTCTCTTTGTTGAAAAGCCATTAGGTTGAAAGCCTAATTACATAAAACCCAAACCCCCCCCCCCCTCTCACACACACATTCAACAAAGTGGAAATGAATGGCATTCAATGGTAATTTTGTCTACCACCCCCCCCCCTTATTGCGTGTTGAAAACCCAGTAAAAGTTCCAAAGCATCAACACACGAGCGAAAACATCTTGCTTGCGGGGTTTCTCCCCTCTTTCCCTCCTATTTTTCGCCTGCCAGTCACCCGTTGTCTTCCTTTTCCAGTCTGCGATCGTGGTGCTGGCCAAACCCAAGTGCAGTGATTGAAGTGTTTGCCTACCCTTCACCCTCATCGTATACTTACGCTCTTTGTTTAATATCGCCGGCATATTATGTGGGCCACCTTCCCAAATTTTTTAAGAAAAAAGAGAGAAAAAAGGAAGGGGCTCTCAAGTTGTTTTCGGGTTTAAAGAAAGTCCTGCTAAGAAGTATTTCGGGTTCAACGTAAGAATTAGTAATAGATAATGAAGAAACTAGTATAATTTATTTAATTCTTTACGGTTTAAGGTATTTTTTCGGTTTAGCTTCTTTCAGTTTTAAAGTAATTTTTACTGTATTTACCCTCTTATGAATACATTTTTTTTGTCAACAGATGTAATAACCCAAAAGACATGGTGGATTATTTTCTCTGCCTCGCAACGACATGAAAGCATTCATGTCACCTCTTTTCCAATGGGAAAAGGGGAGGATGAGCCCTATCGACTACTTGATGTAAGAGGGAAAATCATTATCTAGATAAAAATTTTTAAAATATAGGGTGAACCACTGAGTATATAAATTTTTAAAATATTATCTTGTATCAAGGAAGGAATCAAAGAAAGCTGTCTAATATAACTAATCACTGCACAATATCCACTGAATTTCATTAATTTCACATGCTTTTTCTTATTTATTTATTAATCTACTTATTTTAACATTTCACCATATACTGCAAAAGTTTAAATCAACAGTCCCTTCTAGACTCTAAAAGAAATGTAAAAAGTAAAAGTGTGGTGAATGCCTAAAATACCATTTTGAGAGTTTTGAACAACAGCTAACTTTTAATGATGTAGATGAAATCTCTCAAGCAACTTGAATTGATTAAACAAATCAGATAAATAATCGAAAAAACAACAAAAAACATAGTAAATTTTGAACACGTGAAACCAGGCTAGATAGAAAATAGAGACAATATTTCTCTTGCTTAAAGGAAATCGCCACAATTTAATTTAACACAAGAAGTTAAAAAGTGTCACCTATCATCTTAATTGTTTCAAGACATCCATTGGTTTTTAGAGCTTGCTCTTTTGAAATTATGCCGGTTTTGAAAGATTGGTATCAATGGAACTTTTAGTTCCACTTTCACAATTTAGTAATACAGTGCACTCTGGATACGTCGACATTTCTTAATCGATTTTTACCCAAGTCGATTTTTTTTCTTGGTCCCACCCCCATCCTCCTATATAACATAGTAAAAAAAAAAACACTCCACATATTCGATGTCGCATAAGTCGATTTTTATTATCACTCATGACCACAATAAAATCACAAATAAACAAAATTTCCATCAGTTAAAAAATTCCAGTAAAAATTTCAATGGTTAAAAAAATACGGGGACGATTGGCACACGCCAATGTGACGTAAGTGCTTTCCCTGACGTCCGCGCTCAATGTACTTAAGAAGTATCGAACAGATTTTCCACTCACATTTTACATCGTCGCAACTTCAAGTCAAGTCTACAAGTCAAGTCAAAATGGCAAACAGAAAGTTGACAACCCTATCACTGAAGAGAAGATCGACCTGATCGTGCAGTTGAAAGTCGGCAAGCGACAGAAAGTCATACTCAGCCAACTCAGTATCAACTATTTTCAAGAAGCGTGACTACTACAGGACCTCTACTTCCTGGTCAATTCGATGCAAAGAAGCAACGTCAGCGGAAAGCACAGCATGAAACTGGAGACGATGCTTTGGATGGTTCACTGAAAAAAGGACAACAACGTGCCTATCATGGACCAATCATGAAAGCGAAAGCTGTGAATGGCCCAGTGATCTCGGGATCGACTGGACGTGCTCGGAAGGCTGGCTGTCACGGTTTCAAGACACTCACAACATTACTTCAAAGCGATCTGGGGCGAAGCAATGCGTTGTGAACGAGCGTTGATCATTGGAGAAGTACAGTGCTGGCCGACCTGTTGAAGAAATACTGCCCGACAAGATATTTTCAATGCTGACAAGACTGCCTGTTTGGAGGCTGTTGCTGAGCAAAACGAGGAGTTCCAAGGGGACAGCTTGCCATGGTGGGAAGCTGTCAAAGAGAGGATCACCGTTTGCTGTATGCCAACATGGATGGCAGCGACAACACCCCTTCGTGATTGGCAAGTTCGAGAGGCCTCTGTTTCAAGGTTGCTGGAAGCTGTCGTCATGTAAACCCAGCCAAAAACAAAAGAATGCATGGATGACGTCCTCTCTCTTTGACGGCTGGGTGTGAACCCTTTGACCGTCCATGGCTATCCAAGGGCGTCGTGTTTGCGTTGTTGGGTGATAATTGTGCTTTCGCACCCCAGAGTCAGCGGCCTGAAGGCAACGGAACTGGTAAGTCTTGCCGCCAAATGTGACGGCGAAGCTGCAGCCTTGTGGACCAAGGTTAATAACAAAATCTGAAGACCTTTACTGAGACTGTTTTCTAAAGAAACTGTTTGGGGGACGTCGACAGCGGGCATACGTCGACTCATTCTGCCCATCTCTGCTAATGCGGTGATAGATACTGCGGACGGCTTGGGGGAAGTTGAGCCTGCCACGATCATCAACTGTTTTCGAGGGGTGGGTTTGTTCTACCCGAGGTCCCGACGCCTATGACATGTCTATGGGGGGAATTATGGACATAGAGCCACTGCTGTCTCGTCTGTATGCTGAGAACAACATTGGTCCAGCTCATATGTGGCAGTTGATGATGCGGTGATTTTCCCCAGACCCCACCCAAAGTGACGACAGATGGACCAGACGATGATGATGATTGGAAAGATCTCGGGATGGATCAGCCTCCTTCACCTATCCCGTTGTGCAGGGCACTTGCAGTCGCTCGTGTTGTATGCCATGCAGAGAGTTACAGTGGTGAGATCTCGAATTCAAAATTTCCAAGTTAGACGCCCCCTTGATTCTCATCATGGGCCCGATGGTTCAGCAAAGATTTTTTCAAGAGGAAGTGAGTCATTTGCCAACGGCCCTTATCAGGGCCATCCTTTCAGGCCATCCTTACCAACTGCCCTTTTGGGCCATATTTATTCAAGATTGGGTGGCTGGCTTGTTCCCACGCATTTTTACTCATTTGTTACACTCCGGTAAACCCTTTATTTTCGTTTGTCGATTTTTTTTTCAGTTCCCCTGGCATCGTCTATCCGAGTCCACTGTAGAAAAGATTTCTGACAGGAGGGTACATTTAAAAGCATATCGGGAAAATGAATTGTGAACAGTCACTTTTGACATCTATTTTTACAGTTCAGAGTTTTGTTTTATTGTCTATTTCTGTATATTTCAGGCAACTTTCATACTTCAAGTGATGAATATAACCTCATCTGTGCGACTTCTCTCATCAACAGAAAAGGGAAAGGGCTTGTAATACCCAATTTGGGAGCAAACTATTTTCCTGTTTATGGATAAACATCAAATGCAGGTATAGTCAATCATTTTTGGTATAGGTGCTTTTTCAAAAAAACTAATATTATTAAGTGTGTTTTCTCTTTGGACTCGTTTTCATTTGCAGATTAATTAACTTACACTTGCATGTGGATGATCAAAAACTTTCCCTCTTTACATCAATGGCACTTTGTCATCAAGACGCATCAAAAATAATTCGTTCCATCAACATATCAAAGTCAAAAAGTTTGAACATAAAATGGGGCCGAAGAAAGGAGACATTGTCAATCTTTGATTTTCCCAAATTTTTTATCATTGAGGACAGATATTTCAACATACTCTTGATAAAAGCGTGATGTCTTTATAAACGCCCTTCTAAAAATGAAAGGAAACAAATGGAAAATGCAAGGATTTCACTCTGGGTGACTTGGGCTCTTAAAATTGACGATTTTGAAACTTCAGATGTCTCACTTAATTTAGCTTTAAATTGTCAGTTATTTTTTGTGAATGCCAGGAATAATTTTTTAAGGGCCCCCTTTCTTAGAACTCCATTACAAAGTATATAAAAAATAAGGAAGAGCGCTTGGGGTGTAGCGAGCAAAGTACCTAGGGTCCTGAAAGTTGTACTGTTATTGCAGCATGTTTGGAAAGTGGTTCCAATGGTTTCTGTATTCCTCACCTGACTCTGCGGGTTTTAAACAATGCTTTTAAAACTTTTTGTGTCGAACTCATCTCGTATTTTATACACAGCTTCATGCAATTATTTTATTTGCTTTCTAAATCGGTCATTTCACATAGGAAGCCAAAAGGCACTGTGCTGAACCAGTGTGGTCCTTTGACCTCCCATGGTGGGTAGGTGTCACTTTCTGTTTTCAGAATTGCTTCTGCCTTTGTCTTGGAATGGGATTGCTTTTTTGACCTGGGCCCTTGCCAAGTCCTAGCTGAGAGGGGAAAAATCAAATTTTTAATATTAGTATAAGTTTTTGGGGGATGTTTTTTTTTTCATTGTTTTTA
>NW_027627368.1:0-5256 GCF_034508935.2 Berghia stephanieae
GAAAGGTACACGGGTAAAGGCTGATAGAGAAGGAAGAGAGAAGAGATAACAATAGATGGGGCTCAACTATGCGCCGAGCGCGAGGTTAAACCCCGGGCCTTTCCGATCCAAAGAGAGGTCAAGAAAACAAACCCATACCCCACCATAATTTATTTCCATATCTATTTGCAAGTTCCATTCTTGTAATGTACCTGTTCCCACATTCTTTTGAAGTCTTATTTTTAAATCTACGACCATCTTTTTACGATAAATACTTAAAATCACCAACTATGGGCTAATTGGCTTGTTGTACATAACCAATTAACCAGCTGAAAAATCGTATTTAAAAATTTTGGCCAGAAAACTCGTCCTTCAAAAATCTATCGATTTAAACGGCCCTCATTTTTGGGCAAACAATCTCAAACCTGGGACTTATAAAGTCCCAGGTTTGAGAGCGTTTGCCAAGATGAGGATCATTTAAATCGATCGATTTTTCAAAAACAAAGTTTTCTGGCTAAATCTTTAAACATGCGTTTTTCCTAAGCACGGATTTTTTATTGGTTAACCAATCAACACTTAATCCGACTATATCCGTAGTTTACCCGGGTTACTTTTACCCATGCCAAATTTTTATTACATTTTTCTGAGCCCAATTATAGTCGTATCAGAATCAAAGCTAATGTTTTTAGTTTTTGCATTTAATGGTAGTTGAATAAAACAATCTATCTTGTACATGCTCATTTTAAAGACATTTTTTCCCAAATTTTGAAAAGTACAACAATCTCTGGGATTGAGTGAGTTAAAGAATTGAAATGAGTGGAAACATTATGGACCGTGTGCACGGAAAAGCTTTGTTTTTCATTCGTTGTTTCTCTGGATGATTCATCAGGACCATTTTCAAATAAAATTTTCAACCATGACCCTGAATAATAATAGAAGAGCAGATAAGCAGTAGATTTAAAGACGACGATGATGATGACGTGATATTGGTGATGCTGGTAATGTTTATGATGGTGATGATGATAATGATGATTTATGATGATTATTTGATAATGATGATGATAAGACGATGGTTTGATGATGATAATGATCATGTGATGATAATGAAGATGATAATAAATGATGCTGATGATGATGATGATGATGATGATGATGATGATGATGATGATGATTTATGATGATGATGATGATGATGATAATGATACTGGTGGTGGTGATAATGATGAAGTTTAATTAAATAAATAAATGAAAAACAAGGACAAAGAAAAAATGTTTTAGATCTATCTACCCGCACAGCAACGAAATATAGTCTTTAAAATAGGGTTCAAATAAATTTCTCGATAACGTTGTTTGACCCCGAAGTCATTGACCCCTGGGGGCCTTATCTATCTATCTATCTATCTATCTATCTAAACTAAATATATATAAATATATATAATATATATATATATATATATATATTATATATATATAAATATGTTTTATATATATATATAACATGAAATACATGTTCGAAATACGTTGGACGAGAAAGATCCTGTTTCGTAACATTATTACAGTTACAAAACCTCCTTCAAACATCGGCCCGTACCCCCTTGTTTAGTGTGCCCGATAAATCAAAGTAGGAAACTAAAAAATGCTAATAATAATAAGATGATGATAATGAAATAATAATATAATAATAAAATAATAATATAATTTAAAATAATATAATAATATTAATAATAATAATAATAATAATAATATATAATAATAATTTTAATAATAATAAATATATAATAATAATAATAATAATATAATAATAAATATATAATAATAGATAAAATAATAATAATAATAAAATAATAATAATAATAATTAAAAATAATTATAATAATAAAATTTGAATAATAATAAATAATAATAATATTAAAAATAATAATAATAATAATAATAATAATAAAAATTAAATAATATAATAATAATATAAATAATAATAATAATAATAAAATAATAATAATAATAATAATAATAATAATAATAAAAAAATAATTAATAATATAAATATGATAATAATAATAATAAAAATTTAATAATAATAAAAATAATAATAATAATAATAATAATAATAATAATAATAATAATAAAAAAATAATAATAATAAAATAATAGACTATTTGATTTTAACTCGTATATAAAATAAGATTTAAATTCATTATAAGAGAAAGGTCACATAATATAAATGAACAACACCCTGCAGTATCACAGTAACAACAGTATTTCATTTTAACCCTGCATTAACATTTAAAAATTACACAAATAATTTGAACATACTAAGACCAAATACTTTGAACATACTTACTGAAGATGTCTGAACAAAAAACTGAGCATTTATACTGCGCAATAGCCACTATAACGTGCTCAAAACCCTTTTACCGGGGTCCCTACTCAACAGCAACACTAAATATGTAGCTTTTGCTGACAGAAACAACGCTGTTAACGGTCAGTACTCATTTTACACCTAAGTACGGGGAGAGAATTTGAATAAAGAGCCTTTCCAAGGGGCGGGACTCGAACCCTGGACCATTCCGTTTTTTAAAAGCGAGTGTCATACCAGAAAACCACAAAAACACACACATGAGTTGTAAATCCCAAAAACCCACTATCACTGACCTCATAACAGAATCTATGCTGTCCATTTATCCTTCAAGAAAATGCCGAGAAAACAGACATATTAAGCTTTTTTTTTATATAGCGCGATATCCATTAAACGTGCTCAAAGCGCTTTACAAAGGTCCCCAGCCGACAGCAACACTTTAAAATGCGGGAGGGGACATGACACATGTTAGGCGATATTACAATTTTTTTTCGGACGGAGAAACCCGCGGTTAAGGGCAAGTACTCTTTTTACCACCTGAAAAACGATGAGAGAATGTGAGTAAGGAGCTTTCTCCGAGGACGCAACGATGTGCCGAGCAAGGCTCGAACCCAGGACCATCCGATCCGAAAGCGAGTGTCATCCCACAAGACCACATAGCCGCACACAGCCTAACATGTTAATGAGAGGGCATTGAAACTTCAAATACGTCCTTACCCTGTCCTTATCATGTGTGGCATGTGGTCTTGTGGTATGACACATCGCTTTCGGATCGGAAGGTCCTGGGTTCGAGCCTCGTTCGGCGCATAGTTGAGTCCTGGAGAAGGCTCTTACTCATATTCTCTCACCGTATTTAGGTGTAAAATGAGTATCTGCTGTTAACCGCTTTTGTCTTTGTGCGAAAAATTTGTAATATCGCCTAAGAGGCATCATGGCCGACCTAAATGTTAAATATTGCTGTTGGCCATGGACCCCCTGTAAAGCGCTTTGAGCACGTTATGGATAATGCGCCATTTAAAATCAAAATTTTAAAATTTTTAAAAACCCAAATTCTGTTGCTTTTTCTGCCTCTTTTGTTTCAGACACTATTACATTCTCATCGCCTGATTGCTGCTGATTAAGGGCCGAACTCAAATCAAAATTTGTAACGTTTCTTGTCATAAGGAAATAACTCTTTTGAAATGAAATGGATTTATGGATGATAATAAACATCAGGACAATAAGTCCATCAACATTGAAACTCGTATTATATTCCAATATAGGAATGACATTTCTGTCTTCATGCCCTTAAGATAGTTAATATAATTATTTTAAATGCTCCAATATAAATATTATATTAATGTTCGTGAAGAGAAAAGGAGCTTTGTTTTCGCTTCCATAGACGGATGATAATGTGACGAGATTTTTGAAAAAACTACTACTACTACTACTACTACTACTACTTTCTAAAAATACCCAATACTAAATACTACTAAAACTACTACTACTAAATACTACCACCAAAAAATACTACTACTACTACTACTCCTACTATACTTAACTACTACAATTTCTAAAATCCCACTTCTCTACTACCAACCCCAAACCCCAATTTAAATACTCTATACTACTACTACAATTTCTACATACTACTCCCACTACTACTATTTCCCAAACAACAACAACAAAACAAAAACAAAAACAAATACTACTATTCAACTTTCTACTCACTTTCTACTACTACCTACTACAAAATTTTCTTAACTACTACTACTACTTTCTTTTTTTCTACTACTACTACGAAAAAAGGGGGCAAGTAGGGGGTTGACCTCATGCTTTTTACAAAGGTCCTCTGAAAAAACACGCACATGTAAACAAAAACAGAGAAATTAGGTGATATTACATTTTGTTTCCCTACAAGCAACGCTTTAAACGTTCAGGTAGTAAATTTAACCTATACTTTGGAAATGTAAAAAAGGGGCCTTTCTAAGGCCCAAACTATTTCCCCAAAAACGAGGCTCAAACCCCTGGATATTCCGACCGAAAGCAAGGTCTATCACAATACCAACCCTTGCCCCCCCTTACTCCCCCCCCAAACCTTTCTCTTTTCATCATCATCACATCACACATCATCACACATCATCATCATCATCATCTCATCATAAACACAACATCACACATCATTATCTAACATCGCATCTTTTATAAAATTCATGATCAACATCATCATCACACATCACATCCGCATCATCATCACATCACATCATCTAAATCACCCATCATCATCATCACCAACACATCACTCACCATCATAAAGTCATCATCACATCACCATGTACAACAACAAAATTGTTTTTCAACATTTACCACTTTTTCTTTTCCTCAGTTTTGTCTTCTCATCCCGTCTACTTACCCCCCTATAATTTCTTCATTATAATATTATTGCCCCTTTTTTTTTTTCCAAGCAGAGACAAAGAGGGTAAAAATAACAGTAAAATTGGGAAAAAAAAATAAATTCCCCCTTCAGAAAACAAAAAAAAATGAACGAAAAAAAAGGAAAGTTGTCTTCGGTTTTTGCTCAATGTGGACAAAAAATGGGTTTTGAATTTTATTATAAGAATATGAAAAACCGTTTTTTAAGAAATTTTAAGCACAATTAATCCATGTATGTTTCTGAGAAAGAGATGAAAATTTTCTTTCAAAGAATAGGGACACATTTCCGGGGGGGGTTATTTACACAAGACAGTTTTTTTAAAAAAAATTTTGGGGTGAGACCGTGTGTGGTATTGAAACGATTTGGGGATTTAAAAAAGATTGAAATAAATGTCTTGTCACTCTTTTATTAATATTTTTTGTAAAAATATATATAATATAATATATATTAAAAAATATAAAAATATATAATATAAATATAAATTTTTAAATATATATAAATTATATTA
>NW_027627369.1:0-5256 GCF_034508935.2 Berghia stephanieae
AAGAAAGGGGTTTCCCTTGAAGATGCCGAAAAAAGCTGGGGGAAAGACAGGAACCATTGTTTCCCAACAAAAATATGAAGTGAATAGAAAAGGGGGCCAGAAGAAAATTTAGAAAAAAAAAATTTTTCGGGGCGGGGTGGGGTTTAAAACCTGCGACCTTATTGGTACGACAACCCGCCTGGCAGGTGAGAGCTTTTGGCCCCTACCGTGGAGCTATCCACGAACAAAAAAAATTATTCTTTAAAAAAACTAAAAGTCATTACTAATCCCTCTCTCACCCCCCCCTTTTTGAGCCCGGGCCCGATTCGTTCGAAAAAAACCCCCCAAAATTCGCGAAAATTTTGACCAGCAGTTAAGCTTAATGCCAATATTCTCAACACAAACATATAACATAGAAACGATTGAGACATTGAGTATGCTCCGGTGTATGGGGTGAATTTTTAATTCAGAAAAGTGAGTGGAGCAGGCACTTATGTTGGTAACAACAAGATATGAAGTGAATAGAAAAGTGCCAGAAGACAATAGAGAATAAAAAATTTTTTCGCGGCGGTGGTGGGTTTGAACCTGCGACCTTATTGGTACGACAACCCCGCCTGGCAGGTGAGAGCGTGGCTCTACCGTGTGAGCTATCCACGAACACAAAAATATTCGTTTCAAACTCAAAGTCATTACTAGATCCCTCTCTCACCCACTTCTTGAGACCGCCGATTCGTTCGTACACCACCATCGCGAATAATTTTGACCAGCAGTTAAGCTTAATAGCCAATATTCCAACACAACATATAACATAGAACGATTGAGACATTGAGTATGCTCCGGTGTATGGGTGAATTTTTTAATTCAGAAAAGTGAGTGGAGCAGGCACTTATGTTGGTAACAACAAGATATGAAGTGAATAGAAAAGTGCCAGAAACAATAGAGAATAAAAATTTTTCGCGGCGGTGGTGGGTTTGAACCTGCGACCTTATTGGTACGACAACTCCGCCTGGCAGGTGAGAGCGTGGCTCTACCGTGTGAGCTATCCACGAACACAAAAATATTCGTTTCAAACTCAAAGTCATTACTAGATTCTCTATTGTCTTCTGGCACTTTTCTATTCACTTCATATCTTGTTGTTACCAACATAAGTGCCTGCTCCACTCACTTTTCTGAATTAAAAATTCACCCATACACCGGAGCATACTCAATGTCTCAATCGTTTCTATTTATATGTTTGTGTTGAGAATATTGGCTATTAAGCTTAACTGCTGGTCAAAATTATTCGCGATGGTGGTGTACGAACGAATCGGCGGTCTCAAGAAGTGGGTGAGAGAGGATCTAGTAATGACTTTGAGTTTGAAACGAATATTTTTGTGTTCGTGGATAGCTCACACGGTAGAGCCACGCTCTCACCTGCCAGGCGGAGTTGTCCGTACCAATAAGGTCGCAGTTCAAACCCCACCACCGCCGCGAAAAATTTTTTATTCTCTATTGTCTTCTGGCACTTTTCTATTCACTTCATATCTTGTTGTTACCAACATAAGTGCCTGCTCCACTCACTTTTCTGAATTAAAAATTCACCCCATACACCGGAGCATACTCAATGTCTCAATCGTTTCTATGTTATATGTTTGTGTTGAGAATATTGGCTATTAAGCTTAACTGCTGGTCAAAATTATTCGCGATGGTGGTGTACGAACGAATCGGCGGTCTCAAGAAGTGGGTGAAGAGGGATCTAGTAATGACTTTGAGTTTGAAACGAATATTTTTGTTTTCGTGGATAGCTCACACGTTAGAGCCACGCTCTCACCTGCCAGGCGGAGTTGTCGTACCAATAAGGTCGCAGGTTCAAACCCCACCACCGCCGCGAAAAATTTTTTATTCTCTATTGTCTTCTGGCACTTTCTATTCACTTCATATCTTGTTGTTACCAACATAAGTGCCTGCTCCACTCACTTTTCTGAATTAAAAATTCGAACCATTGTTTGCAATGGTTAAAAGACGGAAACTTGCATGGTTTTGACATCTGGTGAGACATGACAGTTTGTGCAAGACAGTCATGCAAGGTACGGTAGAAGGTCAAAGAAGAAAGGAGGACAAAGGAAAAAAGTGGCTGTGTAACATCAAGGAATGGAAAGGACGCCAATGAAGGCTGCACCCCGCAAGTCCCCACCGACGACCATCCAATCATGGGAATGAGTGAGTGAGCGATCATTAAATGACTATCTAAAAATCAAAGAGCTGAGTGACGTCAATTTCGTTCCTTCTGTATAGCAAAAGACACACTGTGACACACTATCCTAAAAATTTGCAATAAAAAAATAAATCAAGTCAAAGTTAAGATTCCAATATTATTTAGCCTCACAATAATAGCGTAGCCGTCGTGAAATCAAGCTGGACAAATCCCCCACATTTACACCACATTTACACCACATTTACACCACATTTACACCACATTAACACCACATTTAGAGGTTCGATCGCCATGAGCAAGTGGAATGTGAGTTGTCGAGTAGTGCTCAAGGTTAGAAATGATCCCATTGTTTGAACCATTGAATGCAAATTATAGCTCATTTTCGGTGTGTAATAGGATTCAATAGTCGTAACGTCACTTCCTTCCTAATGACGCATGGTAACTTCAGCAACACTGGCTCTAAACTATCGGAACAATGCGGACGCAGTATGAAATATTTCTCCGGCGAGCATAAAAGCGTATCCAGAGGGGAAAAAACCCTAAAATTTGATCATGTTTTGACTTTTACACATTATGGTCACAAGACATATGAAAAGTTCTAGCCAGCTTGAAGATAAAAAAGTAATGATTTTTCTTCGTTTAGAACCAAGATGGCTGCCGTTGCCGGCGGCGTGACATCAGACTACTGAATCCAATTATGACGTATTTATTGGCAGTGTCCGGCCGTAGTCTTCGTAAACTCTTGGCTCGCGAACACGGGGAGAATTGCCACAGATGAAAAAAACAAATTAACAGCTATATTTTCGAAACACAGAAAACTATGTGTACCCAATCATAGAAGGAACGAAGTTGACGTCACTCAACTAATTTGTTATTGTTTTAAGACAACCATTTTTTATGATCAGTAGTCACTAAATGTTATCAATCAACTATAAACGCTCGAGGTATGCATAATATTATTGAGCATTGGCCTGCAGATGTTGTGAGCATTTTATCTAAACGCAATGCAGCAATATCATTTCTGATTTGTGGTGTGCTTCTTACTGACTTGTTCTTACCCTTTCTATACCCCCCCCCCCCCCTTCCCCTCCCCCTTTTTTTCCACACACACCCTTCCTGTTTCAACAGGCGTGGGCATTTTGGAAGTTTGGTTAAAGCCGAGTAGCGTCCCTTTGGATAGCTGGCGACGGACGACGATGTTATTTCCCTTTTCCGGATGACGGTAACCAAGGAGACGAATGGCAATCGCCAAGAGATTGAGATTCCCAATCGGCAGAATCATTCCAGGTGAGCTTGACCTTTTCGGAAAAGCTAGTTTTAGTCAAAACCATGTGGCCCAGTCTAAATATATGCTGGTCGTTAAAAAAGATCATTATCCCCGCTCTTTTAGTCCTAAGAATCTGCCTTACACCTTGCTACTAAAATAGTTTATGCTACCTTATGACTCAATATATAATAATATATGTAAACCTATTCATTATTAGTTCCCCGAGGGACTGGTTACATAAACACTTCCAGTGAGGTTGGAACCGGAACAGTAGAAGGGTGGACATGACGGCTTCTGTGCCCTATTGTTTATTGATGCTGTTTATTCACGCTGTTGAAACTGGGTAAACTGAAGCACCATCAGCCATTCCACGCTAGAGACTAATTTTTGTGCGGCTATATGGTCTTGTCGTATGACACTCACTTTCGGATCGTAAGGTCCTGGTCGAGCCTCGCTCGTGCATAGTTGAGTCCTTGGAAAAGATTCTTTACTCACATTTTCCTCACCGTACTTATGTGTAAAATGAGTACCTGGCCTTCAACGTGTTGAAAAAATTGTAATATCGCCTAAGTTGGTTTTGTTTTGTTTTGTTTTGTTTTAATTTGGTTTCGTTATTTTATTTGTGCTTTGATTTTCTTCTATTTTAAATTTTGTTATTGATCGTTTTTTTGGTTTTTGCTTCCGTTTGGGGAGGATGTCTTTTTGGAGGTATTTCGATGTTTTATTTTCAATGGTTTTCTTGCCTGTATGGGGTTAGGGGTTGTGTGTGTGTGTGTGTGTGTGTGTGTGTGTGTGTGTGTGTGTGTGTTTTAAATTTTGTTTTTGTTTTCATTTTTGTGGGATTTTTTTAGTTGTTGTGTTTTTGTTTGTTTTGATTGTTTTTTGTGCGTTTTGTTTTGATTTGTTTGGGGGTTGTTGGTTTGTTTGTTTTTGGGGTTTTTCTTTCTTTTTTTTTTTTTTTGGTTTGTTTTTTTTTTGTTTTGTTGTTTATTTTTGGTTGCTTTTTTGGTGTTGTTTTTGTTTTTATTCTGCTTTTGTTCTCTGTTCTATGTTGTTGGTGCTGTTATTTTTTTTTTCTTGTTCAATGGTTTGTTTTTTGTTTTGTTTTGTTTTTTTTGTGTTGTTTTTTTTTTGGGGGGGGGGGGGTAGAGAACGGAAAGGGGTTGTAAATGTATTCGTGTGTGTGTGTGTGTGTGTGTGTGTGTGTGTGTGCATGTGTGTGGTGTATGTGTTTGTGTGTGTGTGCGTTTTGTCGTTTGATATGGTGTTGTACCGATTAGATACATATCAGTTTATTCATCTCATGAAATTAACTTTTTGTTGTTATGTAATTTGATTTCATGCTTTTTTCTTTATCGATTCTACAGTTTGTCTTTGAAGCGAAGAAACGGAACAGCTGGTCGAGTGACATAGCTATTGATGACATCATGCTACTACAACTGCAACCAACAGTAAGAACGAACATTTAATTCTCTCCTTACTGACAGTTTCCCGGATTATTCCTGAAATATTATACTTTTTCAACACAAAAATGTATTTTTTTTAAAACTCAATTTTAACTCACTCGATCCTAGAGATTTTTGCTACTTTTCACAAAATTGAAAAAAAAAAGTATTAAAAATGAGCATGTACATAGATAGTTTTATTCAACAACCATTAACATGCAAAAGCTAAAAGCATTAGCTTTGATACTAGGGTCTACGCCCTATAATTTGTGTCAGCAAATGTAAAAAAATTTGGCATGGAGTAAAAGTAATTCGGGTAAACTACGGATATATGTCGGTGTTAGGGTTGAGTGAATTAAAGCAGAGGTACA
>NW_027627370.1:0-5258 GCF_034508935.2 Berghia stephanieae
TATAGATAGTATGCAGATGACGTCACTCAGGCCTTTGTTATTGTTTTTGCCATCCGCGTTTGTGAGTTGTTCTCACTAAACTGTATTAACCAGACTATAAAAGTTCATGGTTACACAGAGTTTGTGTGTTGGTCCGTTATACTTCCGGATGGCAATGTTGTGAACTCCTTGGCCAAGCGCATTCTATCTATAGATATATTGAAGTTGACGTCACTCGGGTCTTTGTTATTGCTTTTTTTTAACCATCAGCGTTTATGAGTAATTCTCACTAAACTGTATTAATCAGACTATAAACGTTTAAGGTTACACATAGTTTTGTGTGTTAATCTGGTGAGTTTCTTAGCCAAGCGCACACTATCTCTATAACCAGTCCTTCGGAAGAATAATAAAGTCGGTTACATATTGAACTATTTTAGTAGCAAGATGTCTCCAGATTCTGAGAAATACGGTACGGAAAACAGCGAGCATTGATGGTCTCTATTGACGACCAGCATATATTTAGACTAGATAATAAGATGCCATCAGTCTAAAACCAGAAGATCATATACACATGAAAAGTAAATTTTACACTTCCAATGAGATAGGAACCAATTTTTCTTTTACATCACTCTTTTCTTCCCTACTGGTGCTCCTTTTGCGTTGGGTAAGGTCACTTGCGCGATTACTAAAACTTAAGGGTGATACGTAGATGGCCTGGCTCGATCCTGAGTTTAGTTTAGAGTTTTTCATTTACTTTTTAACTTATCACGTGGGTGCCCATTCTTCTTCTTCTTCTTCTTCTTCTTCTTCTTCTTCTTCTTCTTTTCTTCTTCTTCTTCTTCTTCTTCTTCTCCTTCTCTCTTCTTCTTCTTCTTCTTCTTCTTCTTCTTCTTCTTCTTTCTTCTTCTTCTTCTTCTTCTTCTTCTTCTTCTTCTTCTTCTTCTTCTTCTTCTTCTTCTTCTTCTTCTTCTTCTTCTTCTTCTTTCTGTAGTCCTCATAGCCATTAGGCCCATGGAGCCGGGTTTATTCCGGTTTCTATGGCGTGAAATGGCCAATAGAAATTGCTTGCTACCCTTTGGATAGGAGTCTAGTCTATCGCAAGGTACTTTCCGCTAAATCTTATAGTCCCAGCTACCCAATCACTGGTAGGTGGACATAGGGGGGGGGGGGGGGGGGGGAAAAGACCCGCCGTCTCAGTATGTTATAATGTCACGATGAATCAGGGGACAAAAAGGGAACTTAGAATTTAACGAGATCAGAAGTGCCAACTTTTAAAATCTTAACAGTGTTACAAATTATACTCATTAAACGTGAGCTTTTTTTTTTTGCATAGCGCAATATCCATTAAACGTGCTCAAAGCGCTTTACAAAGGGTCCCTGACTAAACGCAACACGTAACATGTAGAACGAGACATGACGCCGGATAGACGATATTACATTTTTTTCCCCGACAGAGACAACGCTGTTAACGGTCAGGTACTCATTTTACACCTGAGTACGGTGTGAGAATGTGAGTAAAGAGCCTTTTTCAAGGACTCAACTAAGCTCCGAGCGAGGCTCGAACCCAGGATCTTCCGACACGAAAGCGAGTGTCATCCACAAGACCACATAGCCGCATTTCCCGAATTAAAATGCAGACATGGCGATTTATCATGATGGTCGATCCCGTGTCTATATAAAGTACATTATGGATTTTCCATCTGACATGTTACCTTGTTTTTGTAGTCTTAATCAATCATAAAATCTTCCAACGAAAATATTGCTATCTATGCCTTATGAGAGACTTTAATGATAAATAGTGATGCACACTGAGCCAGACGAAATACCAGTAAAGCGCTTTATTGGTTTTGTGCATGTTTATCATACGTGTAAAGTAGCCCTTCTACGCCATTAGACTTATATAGTGCCAGAAATTATCCCGGCTTCTGTAGCTTTAAACAGACAATAACAATTGCAACATTTAGATAGGATGCTAGTCTATTGAAAAAGTACTTTCCGCTAGGTCTGATAGACCTAGTTACTCAATCACTGCACCAAGGATCGATCACGGTCCCTTTGCGTAAGAAGCGAGTGCTTTATCGGGACCTCCTTCCACCTATTCTGTGAGTAAACTGAAAATGACAGGGTTGGATGAGAACTAATAACGTCACCACATCTCTCTCTCTCTCTCTCTCTCCCTCTCTCTCACTCTCTCTCTCTTTCTCTCTCTATCACTTTACTCTCTCTCTCTCCCCCTGCCTCTCTCTATCTATCATTCTCTCTTTATATATATATATATATATATATATATATATATATATATATATATATGTGTATGTATATATATATATATATATATATATATATATATATATATATATATATATATATAAACACAAGGACACATACGCACTCCTTCCCTTCCCCAAAACAAACATTTCCCAGAGAAGCCCATTCATTAATAACAATGTTACATTCCGTCCGCTCTCCGTGTCGATAACAACGAGGACAATCAATTATATCTCCAAGCACTCGGACACTGGTCAATCCTCACGTCACATATGACTCTCATTTTACACTTCTCATTTAACCAAAGAAGTCCAAGAGTGGGAACATTCAAATTTGTTGGACTAGTTTTCAGGCTTAGATTCCTATCATGCAGTGTTATGAATTGACAATTTTGGATGTTGATTAATTTTCATTCTACAGGAATTATCTTGGGTGTAATTAATTTGTGAGTATGTTAGAGTATTGATGGGAAAATTACAACATCTATCATCATAATCATCATCATCATCATCATCATCATCATAAATATAATAATAATAATAATAATAATAATAATAATAATAATAATAATAATAATAATAATAATAATAATAATGATGATGATGATGATGATGATGATGATGATGATGATGATGATGATGACGATGATGATAATGATAATAATAATGATAATAATAATAATATTCATCATCATCAATAATAAAAGTAATAAAATCATTATCATCAACAAAATCAACAACAACATCTACATTGATTTATTTCTTTGTGTATGTTGTCATCATACCATCATCTCCTATTATTAATGACTACACCCCGTAATCATACGAACCTGCCTATGCATCCAGCTATTGAAATAGTTATGCCATCTTATGATTCAATATCTAACCTATTCATTGTTTATGCATTGTCTGGAGGACTCGTTACACAATTCCGAGGAGTTATGAACCGGATGAGAGGAAGGTGTGACGTCACGATTTCTGCTTCCTACCCTCGTTCACCTTTTAAAAAAGATAGAATGCACATTTAGCGCATATATACAGAAAACATCATGCTCTAAGTGTTTTGTTTTTTAAAATCCACTTATAAACGGACAATTACAAGCTTAGGACCACACGGGCATCCTGTTGTGTGTCAAATGCAATGTTTTAGGTATTAATAACGCTGATATGGTCTACCATAATCACCCCCGAATTCAATGTCATCTTCAATTGAGCTAGGAAAATATGTGCAAAATGCTTTACTCTGCCTTTCTCTGCTGGAAAAAAAAAACACATGAAAACATTTTGTCCAGAAAATCTTCCTTCAAAAGTCGAACGATTAAAATGACCCTATAACAAACCTTAACAATTTGGGGGGTTTTTTAGAAATAAAAAAAAGGGGGGGGGGGGGGTATATGACCTAATCATTAAGCTCTAATTACGTCGTACCTCCTTTCTGTTCCTTTAAGTACAAAATTGAGGGGGAAAACGTAGATTGCCACGAGTCAAGACAGATTTGATTTATTCCCAACTACATAAGTCCAACCACCATGGGATCTTTCTGGGGACACATGGACGAAGCTATCTTCTTCATCATCATTAGCGTCTGGTGGAGGTTTCATATTTTTCCGGAATACATACGGGTAAGTCATAATATGCTCCAAAAATTAGTAGTTCTTGATAGCTTGATAGTTCTTGCTCCATGGAGCAAAAGTTTAATTTGCGAATTCAAGAGTACGGCATACTCTCTTGTTTTTGTCTTCGTGATCACGTATCAAACCTTTGTAAAAGTGTAGAAGAGTTGAAAACGGATAAAGCTGACACTTTATGAAGAATGCGCGCAACAACTAGAATATAATAATATATTCAAATACATGAAACTCCTTTTATTAATTCCCATGAGGATTGAGGAAACAGGGTAATATTTCAAGGGAAGAATGAACTAGCTCAGACATCTGCTGCAATCCAACGCAATAGGTGACCTAGGGCAAGGTGACTTGCTGAAGGTCACTCATCTCGGATCGGTGATAATCTAGTCTGGTTCTTCCTGGTTACAAAGCAAATACTATTTCGCTGTATCATACTGACGACCCCGTCAGGTTACATGTTTAGTGCAATAGTTACACATTAGAACCGGAACCGAGGAGTCTGAGGTTTGAGCCCAGTCGGGGAAGGCTGATTATTTGGATCATTCTTTTCTTGTACTTTTTTCTGTCCCTGTCTGGCACTTTTACAAAATTGCACTTATCACATACTTGCTCACAAAAGCCTTCAACAGTCATGACAACACTTCCCTCGTAATGACGCATGGTAATTTAGTAACTGGCTCTAAACTATCGGAACAATGGCGGACGCCCTTATGAATTATTTCTCCGACGAGAACAAAAGTGTATCCAGAGGAGAAAAACATTATAAATATGATCATGTTTTGACTTTTACACATTCTGATCACAAGACATATGAAAGGCTCAAGCCAGTATGAAGAATAAAAAATACCTATTTTCTTTGTTAAGAACCACGCTGCTCGCCGTTGTTGGGTCAGACGTCAGACTATTGAATCCAATTACTCACATTCCTAGTTTTAAAAAGATGTATCACGATGAAATCAAGGAGATCTGAAAAACGAAATATTTGTCATTTTGTTTATTTAGAATCTTCTTTGATTTTGTCTACAGAAGAAAGGTAGGACAGAAGATATCAGGCTTCCATTTTGTTATGGGTTGCCGGGGAAACCACATGTCCCAGGAGAGATTTATTTCAAGATTGCATTTCCCGCGTTCGGTAAGCCCAAATTTTATATTATTATCATTGCTAAAGGCCTTCATAATTTTAAAGAGGTTTCTGGTAGTTCAGTTAAGGAGTACTCACCTGACGATTAGAGGTACCGGTTTAGACCCTGGCTTGAGTCGAGTTTTATTTCCTGACTGCTCCATCCGTCGGGGAGTGTTTCGGTAGCTGAATATGCCTATTAAATCTGACGGAAAATGTTTAGCGTGTCTTGAAGCAAGCAATGATTACTTGCAATTTGATAAC
>NW_027627371.1:0-5252 GCF_034508935.2 Berghia stephanieae
ATTTTCCAATTTACATTTTAAAATTTTCCAAAAAATAAATCCCCAAAAAAAAAAAAATTTTAAAAAAAAAATTTTTTTTTTTTTTTTTTTTTTTTTAAAAAAAAAAAAAAAAAAAATTTTTTTTTGGAAAAAGGGAAAAAAAAAAAAAAAACCTAACAAAAATTTTTAAATAATCCAAAAACCCCCCCAGCCCCTGAAAAATGGTTTTTTTTTTTGCCCCCTTTTGAACTTCCCCCGGCTTTTGGGCCAAACCCCCCCCCCTTTTCCTCCTCCCCCCCCTTTCCCCCCCCTTTTTTAAAAATTTAGCTGGGTCGTTTTTAGGGTTTTTCCCCCCCCTTTTTTTTTTTTTTTTTTTCCCCTTTTTTTTCCCCCTTTTTTCAAAATTTAAATTGGGGGTTTAATGGGAAAACGAGATTTTCCCTCCCCCCCCCCCCAACGATTCGAAAAAAGTAAAGCAAAACAACAGACAAGGGCGTTTTAAAATATTTTTAGCCTACTTTCTTTCCTTTTTTTTTATTTTTTTGTTCGAGTAACATTACATAGTAGTTTAGCCTGGGCTGTGTATACATTGTGGGAAAAAAATTTTGGGGGGTGTTGTGGGTTTGTGTGCGTGTGTGTGTAATTTGGGGGGGGGGGGCAAAAATTTTCACCCAAAGTGGTGCCACGCGCACAAGACTGGCACCAAGATTCAACACTTTGCCATCCGTCACAAGGCATTCGTTAAAGAACGACACGATCACCCCGACAGGGGAGGGGGAACCCTCATTTTTCAGTGGTTGGTGTGATCGCTTGCTTCCCCCATCAAACTGCCTAGTGCATACAAACATCGCCAAACTCACACACACCGAAATCTTTTGGAATGGAAAGGGTGGATCAACTTCAAAACCCCCGGGCCATCATTTGTAGTTAACGAAGGCCCCTGTTCCAAAAACCCCCCCCCCCACCCAATTTTTTTCCAAAACACAGTCCCATTTGCCCCCCAAACCACTTGTCTTTCCCCCTATTTTTTGTCGAACCGATGACCTTTTTCCCGGCAACTCGGGGAATAGGGAAACTCGGAAATAGGAGTAATCAGGGGGTGGGACCCCCTCGAACTCGCTATTTTTCCCCCAGTTCTAAAATGTAACGAGGGGGCTTATTTTTATGGGACCAAAAAAAAACCAAAAAAAAAACCCCCCTTATTTGAGGGGCCCCCAGGTCTGAGTTTTTGTTTAAAAATGAAAGGAAGAGAACAATTCCCCCACCTTTTTTTAAGGATGGAACTTCGCTTTTTGTTTTTTTTGTTAAAGTTTACGCTGATTCTTTCGTTTTTTTGGATTAATTTCTTATAGAAAAAAGAAGAAGAAGAAGAAAAAACGACGACAACAAAAAAGGAAGAAGAAGGGGGGGTGGGGAGGCTTTTTTGAAGAAAAAAATATATAATTTCGAAAAAAAAAAACAATTTTTTTCGCTTATTTTTTTCCGTCCAAAAATCTGGATGGAAAACCAAAAAAATTATAGAGACGAGAAATAACAACCGGGGATGGCATTTTTTTTCGGTAGCCCAAAAAAAGAGAAAAACCCTTCCGGTTCGGTTTTTCCCCTTTTTTGGGTTCTTTTTATTTCGGTTTTGTTGGGGGAAAAAACCCCCTTTCACCCCCCCCTCCGGTTCGGGGGCCGTTCACCAAAGGGGGGAAGGGGCAAAAAATTTTTTTTTTGTTTTGTTTGTCTTTTTTGAAAAAAAAAAAATTTTTTTCCCCTAAAAATAAAATTTTTTTTTTCCCCCAAAAATTTTTGGCCCCCCCTTTTTTTTTTTTTTTAGGGGGTTTTTTTTTTTTTTTTAAAAATTTTTTTTTTTTTTTAAAAATTTTAAAAATTTTAATATTTAGCACTTATAAAAAAAAGTGGAAAAAAAAAAAAAAAAGGAAGATTTACACCCCGAATGAGGCCCCCATTTTAGGTACCAAAAAAAAAAAAAATCCCCCAATTCGAGTTTTTTAAAATGAAAGGAAGAAAAATTCCCCCACCCCTTTGAAAGATGTGTATCTGGTGCTTGACACGGGAAGCTGGTATCTTCGCTCCCCTTTGTGTTAAAAAGTTTTACCCATTCTTTGTTTATTTTTTGGGTCAAATTTTTAAAGAAAAAAGAAGAAGAAAAGAAAAGAAAAAAGAAGTGAAGGGAAGAAGAGGAGGGCGGTGCGGTTTTTTGTTAGAGCTTTCGCAGAAGAAAAAAATATTTTTGAAAAAAATAAATTATTTCGCATCATTATTTTTTCCATCCACATCCAGACGGAACCCCAAAAAATCAAGGGAAAAAGAAATAAGACACGGAAAATGCAGTGTTCGGTAGCAAAATAAGAGAAAACCTTCCGGTCCGAAAGCTCCAACACACTTTTGGCCCCTGCCATTATTCTGCTAGGGGGTGTTTTTATGATCGAACGAACTTCGCAACCCTTTTTTCGCTGGCTGTGGCACAGAGCCGGCAGTGAATACAACCCCCGGTGAGATTAAAATTTTTTATAGCTAACCGATAGCCCCGGCCTAGTTTTGTTTTGTCTTTGATGCGAAAAAAAAATTTTTTTTTTTTTTTTTTAATCGGCATTTGAAAAGAAAAAAATCAAATTTCTGGGGAAAAATGAAATAAGTCTTTTTTTCTTTTTATTGGGTTTCTATTTTTTGACTTACGAATTTATTTTTACTATTAATTTTAAAAAAATAATATATTGGGCATTACAGAGAAAATCGTACGGGGGTTGGAAAAACCGCAATATGGGGAAGTTTTACAGGTTTTGCCCAAACCAAAATAAAAAATAAACCTCTCCCTTTGGGACCTTCATCATTCAAACAATTCGGGCGACGATTTATCGAAAAAACCAAAAAGTAATGACCATTTTAAATTAGTAAAGGGCCAAAAAATTGCAATATCAAAGGAAATTGCTATCAAAACACTCAAAGAAAGCCCCAAAAAGACCCTTTAAATGTTGGTAGGGGGGGCTAGGGGCAGTGGAAAAAAGTGGGGTTGTTGTAGCGATGGTGCTCCGGGGGTGGTGGGTGATGGAACTGTGGTGGGGGGGGGGGTAAGAGATTGATGAAAATAAAATGAGTTGTGATGGTGATACTGCTACCCAGTACTTTAGATTGAATAATTTTTTGGAACGTCCAATTCAAATAGAGGGCTTTTTTGAAAAAGTACAAAAATATTTCCATATATGTTATCTAATATCCATATCCTCTTCTCTCTTTTTTTGAGCTTTTCAAAAACTACAAAAACTACACTAAAACATACACCAAACTTTCCCTTTGGTCAAATGTAGGAAATTTTCGAGTATGTAATATGCAAAAAACAAGTTAAATATTTAAAAAGGTTTTTAGAGATTTCATTTTGAACCAAATACCATTCCTAATCTCCCCTTTTTGAATTCAGCCCTTGAAAACAAAATAATACAGAAAAAAAAGCATTATAAATTTTTAAAAAAGCAAAATAAGTTTTTTACTTATTATCAATAAAAGGAAAAAATAACCTTTTATGTTTAAGCTTTTTTAGCAAAAACATTTTTTTTTAATTTAAAGGCTTCTACCCCCCAAAGAGTTAGTTCAATTAATTTCACTTGGGAATATTCTATTTAATAATTGGCAAAAACTTAAATGCCTGGATAAAAGTAAAATAGCTAAAATATATATGCATGTTCAAAGCAATTCCCCTAAAAAAAATGTATGGAAAAATATGGTGAAAACCGGCATCATTAACAACTGAAATGATAACTAAAAATACAAAATGTATGCATTTTTCTTTTCAGAAAAACGGTAGTGGTTACGAATGTGTGTATCAATGCACAAATGATACAACATAATTCACATACTTCTTTAAAAAGTCGTACTATATCCCTTGGAATCGTATCTGATAATTGGGTCAAAAAAAATCGTACTAAAAAGCTAAATCGTATGGTTGGCAGGTTTCTTTTTATCCCAGCGAACACCAACTTAAACCTGAAACTCAAAAAGTCAAAATTTTTGCTAAAACCAGAAAAGAGGAAGTGCAAAAATTTTTAATTGACCATATGTATTTGGGGTTTAAATTTGACCCACACCAATTTTTTTTTTCATTTTGCATTTAAGGTTTCTAAAATGCCTGTTTTATGCAAGTCGTTTAAGGTTGGGTGAGAAAGGGGGGGCCGGGAGAGATGAGAAACGACAGTGATTAGATAGCGGATTTTTAGATAAAGACGGCCCGTGCGAAAATGTGTAACCAGCAATGCAGGGCTGGCTTTGGTTTTCATATATAGAAACCAATTTATGCCACATTTTAACCTCACACGCTTTTTTAAAATATACTCAACACAGAAACTCGAACAACTAGGCCCCCGGGGGTCCCCCGGTTGGAATTCCCTGCTGCACTGCATAACAGATTATTTACAAAAAAGAAAAAAAAAAATTAAACTCCCCCAAAAAAGAAGTTATACATTTGCTCTACCAGACACCAAAAATTTAAAACTTTTAATTTTGTAATTTTTTTTGTCAATTTTTGTATTTTTAAACAAGGAAATTTCTAATTTCTGAAATTGTGATGAACAACCACAATATTAATTTTTACATTTTTAAGTAGTATCTTTTTATTATTATTATTTTAACAGTAGTATAAAATAGAGTAGTAGTTGTTCTTTTCTCATAATTTTTAAATTAAAATTATCATTAAAATATTACTAAGAATTAAAAATTTGTAATTTTCCTAAAAATTAAATTCGGCCATGAAATTTTTTCTAAAAAAACGTAAATTAAAAAGAAAAATTGTAAATTCGCATGTATGCTCTACTGACCAAATCAGGAAAGAAAGAAATAAAATTTATTCAAACTAAGGGCAGAAAACAAGCTTTTAAAAAAAATAAAAGTGATAGAGACGGGGCCTCCACAGAAATTAAAAAACGCATCCGGACTTCCCCTATGAACCCCAAGGATATTTCTGGGATTGCAAGGTGGGGGGGTCCCCTTTTTGAAACGGAAACAAAGAAACCGAAAAAACATTTTCTCTTCCCTTTAGATAGGGTAGAATTTTAATTTTTTAAACCACGTAAAAAAAAAGGGAAAAAAAAAAGGGAACACAAAAACCAAGGCAAAACCCTTTTCCCCTTTTTTAAAAAGGAGAGAGAGGAAAGGGGGGGGGAGAGAGAGAGGCGAGCAAGTTCAAAAGCATTCAAACATGCTTTTTTCTTTTTTGAATTGTTCCCATGCTTTGCTTTCATTTTACCTTTTCCTCAGGAGGTAGTTTTTGTTTTCTT
>NW_027627372.1:0-5252 GCF_034508935.2 Berghia stephanieae
TTTTCCATTCTGGACAATAGTAGTAGTAGTGAAGTAAAAACTGGTAGTAGAAAAGTAGAGTAGTATTAGTAGTAGTAGTATAAGTAGATATATAGTAGTAGTAGTAGGTATATAATTATAATAAATGATATAAAATGGGTAAATAAAAAAATAAAATAAATATAATAATAAAATAATAAAATTTAAAAAAATTTAAAAGATAATAATAATGAAATAATAAAAAAATAATAATAAATGATAATAATAATTAAAATAATAATAATAAAATAATAATAAAATAAAATGAGGAAAAGGGGAAAAAATATAAAATGTAAAAATTTTTTAATTTTTAAATATTTTTAAATTTATTATTATTATTATTATTTTTTTATTATTTATTATTATTATTTTTTTATTATTATTATAATAATGATGATAGATGATGATATAGAGAGGAGGGGGAGGAGGAGGGGGGAAGAAGGAGGGAATGCGAGAGAAAGAAAAAAGGAGTTAAAAGTGAAAGCCTGACCGATCTTATAAGGACACTTTTAAATTTTTCGCACAAAACGTACCATTGCCTCTATCTATCGGGGCCTCATATTTTTTGACTGCCATATTTAGACAATTGGGGGTTTGGGGATGGTGATTGCTCTTGTTACGGGGGTAGTGGCATGAACGTTTTTTGAAAAGGGGAAAATATAACAAACCCCTACACTTTCAGTCGCCCTTAAAAAAGGGAAAGAATTTCCGTTTTTTTGCATAAATATAATGATTGTGGTTATTTTCCTTCGTTGACCCTTTTATTTTGTCGATTTGGACAGGAATAGATCATGTAATATAACATTTTGATACGAAAAAGTTGGGACTGGGGCGGCTCGACAAAATTGCAAAATCATTTTTGTTTTTTTGCCCTTTAAAGGGTCTGAAAGGGACTTTGCGTGACCCAGACTTTGGGTTTAAAATAATTTTTTTTTGGGGAACCTATTCTACAGGATAAAAAAAAAATTTATCATTTGAATTTATTGTGGACAAAGGGTACAGAAAATATACAAAACACACCAAAAACCCTGATTTTTTATCCTCACCCATGAAAAAAATTAAATTTTTGGAACTGATTTTCAAGCCACACGGCTAGAAATATAATTTTGGAAGCGCCTTGCTGTCATTGGTCAATGAAAAAAAATTTTGCAAACCCACCCAAATTTTTTACGAAAAAGAACGATTGAAGAATTTTGCATTCATTTTGAAAAAAAATAAATAAAAAAAGCAGGGGGGGGGGGGGGGGGGGGGGGGGAGAAAAGTTTAATAGCATTATATGGCAGACATTTTGTTGGGCTCACTGCGTTGGACAATTTGACGATTTTATGTTCTTTGGCCCGGGACAGGGGACACCAGTGTCCGTCATCGATAAACCAACCCGGGGGCACACAAAACCCTCCGACCCGTTTTTTTTTTTCTTTTGCAGTCGTTTTTTTTTCTTTTTTTCTAAGGGGTCATAAAATTTTGAATTCATATTATTGTTTGTAGGATTACAGTCAAAGCGGTACCTTTCTTTTTAAATTTTGAATATGTAAAAAAAAATAGATTTCTAAAAGGTACTACATCTCAACTTTACTTTTTCCATTGTTAAAAACATCCAGCCTTTGCAATGTGTATTTTTCCCCAAAAAATGAATAAGGGGCACATTCCTTTTCAAGGTCGCCCGTTTGGGATGGCCCCCTTATTTTTTTTATTCAAAAATTTTGTAGATGCTTATTCCGCCTAGTTGAGTGAAGTAATACTTTTGCATACCTTACAGAAGACAAAAAGCAAACATAATGCACTATCCGTTAAATCAAGCCAGTGCACTTACCTGCTGCAAAAAGAATCTCTGATTTTTCAACTCCGAAAAAACTAAAAAACGAAACAACAAAAAACTCCTTAACGGTGAAACAAATTTTTTTTTGAAATTTAAATTTTGAATGGGTGATCCACAACCTAAAAATGGTGCACGTGGACCAACGCCGAAAATAAATAAAAGCTAAATGAATAACATCAAAATTTTAGCGTTTTGCAGTTTTAAATTTTTAATCATCTCTTACACAAATCAAACTTTTTCATATTATTTAAGTCAAACGTTTTTTAACAACAAATTTTAGCACCTTAAAAAATCGACTCGTACCGAATTTTGGGGGGGGGGAGTTACGACAGTTATTTCCCCTCTTGAGGGATCCCCTCGGAATGACCTTCAAAGTTTTTGATATGCCAACGATTTGACTGAAATTTTGTTTCTATTGTACAACAAAACAATTTTTTTAAAGGGAAAAATTTTTATAAAAACCATAGTTACAATGAAAATATATAATTTTATATTTAAAAATAAAAATTTTATTTAATTATATATATATATATAAAAATTTAAATATTTTCAATGCTCTCACCTCTTTAAAATTTTTTTCCTACAACGTTGTTTCCCTTTACATCATTGTGGCAAAAATAGGGAAAGTGCATTTAATACTGTTTGCGTGTTCCAAGTATCTGGATTTTACGCCACACCACACCACACCACCACAAAAATAATATATATATAAAATATATATTTTAATATATAAATATATATATATTTAAAATTTAAACATCATGATGCCTCATTCTGACTCAAAGTAAGCAATGAAGCGAAAAAATTATTTATGACAAAATAAAAAGGGATACGATCAATACTTCACTCGGGAAAAAAAAAAAAACAAAAAACAAATCAAACAAGCGACCCCACAGATCCATGTCGCCCAAATTTTAAAAGCATTGTAAATTGCTTATCAAAATTTAAACCAGAGAATCAATTTTTGGGCTGGGGGTTTTCGTAACATACTTAACGATTTTAAAGGGAAAAAAAATAACATTAATGCGGGGCCCCATTTTTTACTCCCTGTTATTACAATAAAAACACTTTTAAAAACTGATACAATGAAAAAGGCTGATATAAAAAACAATAAGTTTCCATGAGGCGTTTTTCGAGCTCTTTATTAGGGTGTTATTACATCATCATCATCATCATCATCATCATCATTAAAATTTTTATTTTTTTTTTATTATTATTTTTTATTATTATTATTTTTTTATTAATATTTTAAAACATCACATCACCATCACATCAACATCATCCCCACGCTTAAATTAAAAATCATATCAAGTAAAGATTTTATGCCCCAAAGGACCTTTTTTAAAATTTTTTTAATTAAAAATATTTATTTAAGGGATTTAAATTTTAACATTTAATAAACCCGGAATTGATTTTTTCTTTACAACATTTTTTGAATCGTCCCAGAAGGATTTTTTTTTTTCATACTTGAAACCGTTTCCAAAGTTTACAGTTCAGTTCATTTTTAAAAAAACCCCTTATGCAAGTTTTTTATCGTCAAAAGACTTTTAAACCGTTCATCTGGGCTTTTTTTTTATCGAACATGAAAAAAGAAAATCAAAATACCAAAACAACCCATGGGGGACTAACAACATTGATGAGGTCCCCAATTCTCCTATTTTTCAACAAATAATCCAAAACTGAAACCTATCATGATAAAAAGGGTCCAATGCAATTCCCTTTTTTTCCCCTTCGGGGGAATTTAAATGCAAAATTGCCTTTTGTTTTGGGACTCCAAATGCAATTTGTCAAAAGGGCCCGTACAGAGAAAATACAAATTTAAAAAATAGATTTTTATACACAACAAAAATTTTGAAATATACCCATCACATTATTGGCTCCTCTCTCTCCTCCCCCTCTCTCTCTCTCCCCCTCTCTCTTTCCCCCCCCCTCTCTCTCTCTTTCCCACACTCACACAACCCCATCTTAATGTGTAAATCAAAATTTAATTTTTATCAAAAAGATCCCAAACCTTTTCAAATTAGTTTTTGCATGGTAATGTTGAAAACGTCAAAAAAAATTTTTCATAATAGGGTTTGGGTTTTTCCCAAATGTAAAACTTTACATTTATCAACATAAAATCTCCACATTTCTGACCAAGGGACTTTTTCAAATATATCATGTTAAAGTACATAATTTAGAAGACCATATGTTTTTGTATTATTTTAAAAGTTTTTACATGAGAATAAATAGCTTTGGCAAATCTTTGAAAAAGAATAAATAACAAGGGTTTCCCATGACACGCCTTGGGAACCCCATTTTAAAAAAAAATTTTTAAAACCCTAACATTCCCCCCCAATTGTTGCCTTTGCTTTTGCTAAAAAAATTTTTGGGACCTTTTTAATAATTTTCCTTTTTAAATACCAAAAATTTAATTTTTTTTTTTAGAAAATCTGTCATGAGAACAATTAAAAGGGCCTTTTCAAACCCAAATAATAATGCTATATTTTCCCGTCTCAATTACTTGCTTCCCAAAAGATCGTTTTTTAAATTTCTAAATCCATTTGACATTTACTTAACAAATAATTCTGACAAGAAAGTTTACAAGCTAATTTTAAATTAGGAATTCAAGAACTTTCATAAACTTTTTTGTTTAATTACTAGGTTCATTCCTTTGCCTTTCTTTTTAATTAAAATTTTTTTATAAAATTTTTTTATTTTTTTATTGATTTATTTATTATTTGTTTATTATTTATTTTTATTATTGTTATTATTATCATTATTATTATTATTATTATTTTATTTTATTATTATTAAATTTTTATTTTTATTATTATTATTATTAATTTTTCAATTTTCATCATCATCATCCCATCATCATCATCTCATCAAACATTAAATTATTAATTATTTTTATTTTTAATTTTTTTATTATTATTATTTTTTTTTAAATTTTTATTATTATTTTTAAAATTATTTTGTTTTTGTTGTTGTTGTGTTTGTTTTTTGTTTTGTTTTTGTTGTTTTGTTTTCTCTTTATTCTATTATTTACAAGGGGAGGGGATAAAAAGTTAATTTCCAATTTTTCCGAACAAAACGCGCTATTTTCCTTTCTTCAAATAAAGAATATTTTTTGTAACATTCATACAAGAAAGAAACTATTTAATGGTTACAAGGAGTTCGGTAGTCGGGGGGAAAAAAGGAAAATTAAAAGAGGGGAAGGGGCCCCACACGGTCAAAACTTGGCACAAGTGTACGGTACATCCCAACAAGTCTCGCACTGATAAGGGGAATAAAAGTCAAAGTCAACACAAGAAATTTTCTAACAAAATTGAATTTCCCAAAAAAACACTTCCTTTACATGACATATACAAACTTCGGGTTTTGGTCTAGTTGTATGACACTTTGCTTTTCGGATAGGAAAATACTGGGTTTG
>NW_027627373.1:0-5245 GCF_034508935.2 Berghia stephanieae
GAAGCAGCATTGCAAAGCGAAGATTCATGTTTCGTCCTACATGTGTTGAGTGTTGCTGTTGGTCAGGGACCTTTTGTAAAGTGCTTTGAGCACATTTAGTGGATATTGCACTATATTTAAGCAAGTTATTTTTAAAAAATGTTAAAATATGTTCTGTAATGGGTACCTTCCACTACAGGAAGCCAATGGAACTGAATAAGCAGTAGTTTCACTTCATCATGTTTCTTTTCCTTCATCATGAAACATGCTGCATTGTGCTGGACACCTTGTAGAAATAAAAAAAAAAAATTTTCTATTAATGTTCCGAAAAACAGAGAATTACAGTAGTTGAGATTAAATTTTGAAAAGGTTACAAGATGCTCCCTTATGGTTAGATTACGAATATTGCTTACTTTTAAACTGGAACATCAGAGTTCTTCTTCTTCTTCTTCTTCTTCTTCTTCTTCTTCTTCTTCTTCTTCTTCTTCTTCTTCTTCTTCTTCTTCTTCTTTTTCGTCTTGTGGAAACCTCCAATATTGTCGAGGATCACTCCACAGTTTGTAGGGTTTTGCATTTTAAACTTGCTAAAACTCTGCACATAATACTAAAACCACATAGATTAAAAAGTCACGTTGTGAACTCCAGCAATCGCGTGAAGGCATGTTGGCAACCGTTTTCAGCCACTTCAGCTGGGAGGCTATTCCATAGTCGGGCAGTGGAAGGGAAAAACGAATACATGTGGGCGTCTGTTTTTGATGTTGGGATGGTTACTCTTGCTGTGTGTCCCCTCGTATTTCTTGTGCCGATATCTTTGATGTCGTTTGGAAGTTTAAGGCACGAATTTTTGTAGTAGATCTTGTGGAACAATTTAAGTTTATCTATCTTTCTTCTCTTTTCCAGAGGTTTAAGGCCAATCCGTTGTGATATTTCAGACGCACTTGAGAAAGGATCGAATGTGTTTGTGATGCGTCTTGCTGTTTTTCTTTGGATGTTTTCTAAGGTGTCGATGTTTTTCTTTGTATATGGGTCCCAAATTGAGCTGCCATACTCCAAAATTGGTCTAACAATAGCAAGGGTTTGAGTTGTGATTGGGCATCTTTTTAAATTGCGGGTGATGTAAGCGCTTGTTTGATTTGCCTTTGAAGCCAGGTGACATATGTGGTCATTCCATTTGAGGTTTTTAGCAAACTCAATGCCAAGGTATTTTGCTGTCTTTACATGTTCCAGGTTTTGACCATGAAGTTGGTATTCAAATGTTATAGGTGCTTTCTTATTTGTGATGGTTAGAACATTGCACTTTGATACGTTAAATTCCATTTGATTTATTGTTTCCCATTCTTGTAATTTAGCTAGATCGTCATTTAGTGTTTTGCAGTTGTCTGTTGTTTTTATCTGATTATATAATGCTGTGTCGTCAGCAAAGAGGCGCACTTTTGACCTTATACCTTGTGGAAGATCGTTTATGTACACTAAAAATAGGACGGGCCCAAGGACTGAGCCCTGAGGTACGCCCGATGTCACCATCCCGATAGTGGAAGTCTCGCCGTCGACAAGAACTTGTTGGATGCGATTGTCCAGAAAAGTTGCAATCCATTGTAAGGTTTTGTTCCTGATACCAACGTCATACAATTTCTGGATTACCCGATGGTGAGGGACCTTGTCGAAGGCCTTGGCAAAGTCCAGTAGTACTAGATCAATTTGACCACCTTTATCAATAGCAGCTGACAGATCATGTGTTAATGATAGAAGTTGAGTTTGACATGAGTGGTGCTTCCTAAATCCGTGCTGTTCATCACAAAAAATACTGTTAGTTTCGAGATATTCAGTTATTGAGGATCTCACTATATGCTCCAACAGTTTGCAGCAAATGCAGGTTAATGAAATTGGACGGTAGTTTTGAGCCCTGCTTCTATCACCTTTCTTGTAGATGGGTTGGACAAGAGCGTGCTTCCAAACAATTGGTATGTCTCCCGTTTCAAGAGAGAGTTTGAACAAATGTGTGAGGGCAGGTGCAAATTCGTTACTCAATATCTTTAAGAGACGGGATGGTATTTTGTCTGGGCCACATGCTTTCTTTGGATCTAGAATGGCGAGGAGTTTGGAAACGCCCTCTACTGTCACATTGATTTCGGCCATAGTGTTGGAATCGTTTTCTTCGCCTTGTAGTTGTTGAGTGGTAATTTTGGTATGAGCTTTTGAAGCAAAAACAGAGCAGAATTGGTTATTAAGTATGTCTGCTTTTTCCTTTGCATCAGAGTATAATACACGATCATGCTCAAGGGGCGCTATACCAACCGAATCGCACCTCCTACTTTTTATAAATTTCAAGAGCTTTTTGTTTGAGTCTTCACTAACAAGTTCCTTAACATGATTATGATAGGCCTTTCTACTCTCTTTTTGTGTTTCTTTTTTCAGTCGGGCATAATTGTACCAGTCTTTCTTACTGTTGGACTTTCTCGCTCTGCTCCATGCCTTTTGTTTCCGTCTAGATAATCGTTTGACGGTGGTGTTTATCCATGGTTGGTGAAATTTCCTTGAGCTTTTCTTCGTTGGTACATGTTTGGTCATCATTTTGTTTAGGTGGTCGTTGATGGCAGTCCAAACATCCTCAGTGCTTTCTAGATGTTGATTAATTATGTTTTCACTAAAAAGACGTGTTTCTGTCCGCATTTCGGCGATATTTGCCTTTTTCCAAATAGTAATAGGGTGTGATTTTTTTGTGATTTTGTTTGCTTTGATATGCTTTCCGTGATGAGAATGTCATGGTCACTAATGCCTGGAATGGTTGTACACTTGACAATTAAATATGGTCGATTTGTGATAAATAAGTCGAGGATATTTGTACCCCTTGTTGGATTTTTGTTTATTTGATTCAGGCCAAAATCTTGCAATTTGTTAATAAATGCTTGGTTTATAAATGAAGGATATTGGTAACTGATTATTTTTTCTTGTTCCCAATTGATATCAGGTAGGTTCAGGTCTCCGCTTAACCAGAGTACATTTTTCGGGTCTAGGCTATCAATACAGCGTGTTATCTCAGTCATTTGTTCCATAGTTGAGTTTGAAGGTGTTCTATACATAGCGCCCACAGTGAGTAGGCCTTGTTCTGTTTTGATATTTACGATCACCGATTCTGATTTTGTTTGAATGTCAAGCTTTATTACTGAGAGGTTCGTTGTTGTTGCAACCAGCACCCCACCATACCTATCTTCTCGGTCTTTCCTGAACACGTTGAAATATGTCTCTGGTGGAAATATTTCACTGTCCTTTATTTCGGAATGTAGCCATGTTTCCGTACCTATGATTATGTCTGGTTTTATTTCTGATATCAATTTCCAAAATTCCGGTAGTTTTGGAATTAAACTTTGAAAGTTTATGGTCATAGTTCTCAACATGTTTCTCGGTTCACCATTACGGTCACTGTTAGTTTGCCTGTTTGCTATTTTAAGCGTGTTATGATTTGAGTTGATTTGGTGATTGATTCTTTTTATTTCATTTGGCCTCATATTGACCCTTCTTCCCCCCTTTGTTGTTATTGTCTTATTTTCACAAGCCACGTTCTCATTATGTTTACTTAAGTCCTGCATCTCATCAAAATGATCAGGTGTTGTCATTATGTTTTGTTGATATGTTGATGTGTCGTTTACTATTGGCATGTTGTTGTGAGTGTCGTTGAGTGGTATGTTGATCAGAGACCTTGGGTACCGTTGTGTGTTATGTACTTTGAGTGCTCTATTAGTATGAAAGGGCGGTGGTCTGTGACCTATTTGAATATTTATTTTTCTTCGTTTCCGCACACCACCACGACTTGGTCGTAGCCGCTGGCTATTACTGCTATTATTGTTACCGTGATACCAAGACGATTCTGTGTCATTCCAATAAATGTTGTCGTAATAAGGATAGAAATAGATATGGCACATCGTGACTAAAAATCTTAACGTAAGTGTAAACAATAAATGGCTAGTACAATACTTCAAACAATGGGATCTACACCACTAAAATGTTAATTTATCTAAAAATCCTCTTATGAATTTCCGAGAAATATATATCACAATGTAGAATAAAACTTTATTAAAACGACTGTATAAAAATATTCCAGACTTTTGTTTTAGAAATCAATAAAAATCACACAATTCGGGAGAGAAATAACAACACGGCTGCCGATTAGGCGAACTACACACTGACCCAGTAGAAAAATTTTGGAATCGAACTTTGTATTTAGATAGAAATAGAAATTAATACAGTGTAACCAGGAAATCAAGAACAAATCAGGACAGGGCCTATTTGTTTGAGATTTCTGTGTTGAGTATTTTACAAAAAAATGTGTCAATGTGGATGGTTTCAGTAAGGTTTCATTATAATGCAATGAAGGGTTAGTTTGTCTTGTCTTGTCTCATTCAATAATGGAAGCGGAATATGGCTCTATAATAATAAGAACAAAATCAACATGTTGCATTGTTGATTACATGCTCAGCATGTCCGCATCATTACCTAAGAATCTGGTACTTAATCACTATCACTCTTCATTTATCTCCCTCACGCCTCTCCTGCCCTCCACATTCCTAATCATTAAAAAAATATTTGGCATTATAGTAACAGCCTCAGGCCATCACTGCCTCACTCGTCCCGCTCAGGTAATGGAAAAAATTAGAATTATAGTGAGCTTGAGCTTTTATATAGCGCAGTATCCACTAAATGTGCTCAAAGCACTTTACAAGGGGTCCCTGATCAACAGTTAGACGTAATGTGTAGAACAAGACATGACGCTTTTTAGGCGACGTTACATTTTTTTCTGACACAGACAACTCTGTTAACGGCCAGGTACTCATTTTGCACCTGAGTATGGTGAGAGAATGTGAGTAAAGAACCTTTTCCAAGGACGCAACGATGCGCCGAGCAAAGTTCGACCCCAGGACCTTCCGGTCCGAAATCGAGTGTCATACCACAAGACCACATAGTGAGGCGTAATAGGTGTGAGAAACTGGTCAGACATGTTTCACATACCCCCTCCATGTACGCAACTCACTACATACTAAATACCACATGGTAGCACGTCCGACCAATACTCAGAAGGCTTGAGGTTTGATTTCCGATCAATGCAGGATAATTTTCTTTCTTTTTTTTTGGACGTTTATTTTCTTCTTGTATTTATTTTTCCACTTTGTTTGACACTGTTTCATATTACACATATTATATTTTCCTTGCTGATTTCTGATACTAACCCTTGTTCCCTCTTTCTTCTTTTTCTGTCTTTCCTTTTTTTTTT
>NW_027627374.1:0-5250 GCF_034508935.2 Berghia stephanieae
CCAGGTCTTACCACTTCCTGTAAGAAAAGTGAGTGGAGCGGGAATTTTTTGGAAAAAACAAGATATGAATGAAAAAAAAGTGCCAAAAATAGAAATAAAATTTTTTTTCGCGGCGGTGGGGGGTTTGACCTGCGACCCCATTGGTAACACAAACCCCCTGGCAGGTGAGACTGCTCAAAACCGTTTTACATCCACAACCAAAAAATATTCGTTTCAAAATCAAATCATTTCAGATCCCTCTCTCACCCACTTTTTTAATCGCCGTTCGTTCGTACAAACCCCCACGCGAATAATTTTTGACCACATAACTTAATGCCAATACTCACACAAACAAATAACAAGAAAGATTAGACATTGATACCCGGGGTATGGTTTTAATTTTAATTCAAAAAGTATGGACAGGGACTTATTTGGTAACAACAAGATATGAATGAATAGAAAAAGTGCCAGAAAACAAAGAGAAAAAATTTTTTCGCGCGGGGGGTTTTTGAACCCCGCGACCTTATTGGTACGACAACTTCCCCCCCGGCAGGTGAAGCGTGGCTCCTTTCCCTGTGAGCTACCCCAACACAAAAAAAAATCGTTTTTTCAAACTCAAAAATCATTACTAGATCCCCTCTCACCCACTTCTAGACGCCATTCGTTCGTAAACCCCCCATCGCGAAAAATTTTTAACCAGCATTTTTAAACTTAATACCAAATTTTCCAACCAAACATATAACATAGAAACGATTGGACATTGAAAGCTCCGGTTATGGGGGAATTTTAATTCAGAAAAAGAGTGGACAGGGGACTTATGTTTGGGAAACAACAAATAAATAATAGAAAAATGCCAGAAGACAATAGGAAAAAAATTTTTTTCGCGGCGGGGGGGTTTTGAACCTGCGACCTTTTTGTACGACAACCCCCTGGCAGTGAGCGTGGTCACCTTGTTTTTGGGCTAAACCACAACACATAAATATTCGTTTCAAACTCAAAGTCATTACTAAAACCCCCTTTTTTTACTCCACCCACTTTTAGATCGCCGTTCGTTCTACACCACCATCGCGAATATTTTTTACCACAGTTAAGCTTTTAGCCATAATCTCAACACAAACATATAAAATAGAAACATGGACTTAGTATGCTCCGTTATGGGTGAATTTTAAAACAAAAGTGTTTGGGGCAGGCACTTATGTTGGTAACAACAAAAAAAAGTGAAAAAAGAAAAGTGCCAAAAACAATGAAATAAAATTTTTTTTTTTGCGGCGGGGGTGGGGTTTGAAACCTGGACCTTTTTTGGACGACAACTCCCCCGGCAGTGAAGCGTGGCTCTCCGGGGGAGCTATCCACGACACAAAAATATTCGTTTCAAACCAAAGTCATAAAATCCCTCCTCACCCACTTCTTAACGCCGTTCGTCTACACCAACCCCGGAATAATTTTTGACCACATAAGCTTAATAGCCAATATTTTCAACACAAAAATAACAAAAAAAACGATTGAGACATTGGTATGCCCGGGGAAAGGGGGGAATTTTAATTCAAAAAGTGAGTGAGCGGGCACTTATGTTGGTAAAACAAGAATAAGGAATAAAAATGCCAAAACAAAGAGAAAAAAATTTTTTAATAAAATTTTATTCTTTTCCCCTTCGGCCTTTTCTTTTCATTTCAAAATTGTTGTTACCAACAAAAGTGCCGCCCACCATTTTTCTGAATTAAAATTCCCCCCATCACCGGCATACTCAATGTCTCAATCGTTTCTATTTATATGTTGGGGTTTTTGAGAATTGGCTATTAACTAACTCTGGCAAAATATTCGCAGGGTGAAGAACGAATCGGCGATCTCAAGAAGGGGGGAAGGGATCATAATGACTTTGAGTTTGAAAACGAATTTTTTTTGTGTTCGTGGTAGCTCACCGGTAGAGCCACGCTTCTCACCCCAGGCGGATTTTGTCGTACCAAAAGGTCGCAGGTTCAAACCCCACCCCGCCGCGAAAAAAATTTTATTCTCTATTGTCTCTGGCACTTTTCTATTCCTTCATATCTTGTTTTTTCCCAAACATAGTGCCTGCCCACTCATTTTTTCTGATTAAAATTTCCCACCCCAACCCGGAGCATACTAATGCCCAAACTTTTCATTTTATGTTTTTTTTGAGAATAGGGGCTATTAAGCTTAACTCGGGTCAAAATTATTCGCGAGGTGGTGTACGAACAAACGCGATCTCAAAAGGGGGGTGAAGAGGGATCAGAAAGATTTGAGTTAAAAACGAATTTTTTGTTTCGGATACTCACACGAAACCACGCTCCACCTCCCGGGGGGGGGGGGGGGGGGGGGGGGGGGGGGGGGGGGGGGGCGGGTTGTCGTACCAAAAAGGGGTCGCAGGTTAAAACCCCCACCACCCCCCAAAAAAATTTTTTATTCTCTATTTCTTCGGGCCCCTTTTCTTTTCACTTCTATCTTGTTGTCACTTCTCGTATCAGCTTCTTTAATTCTCTCCAGTTCCTCGGGGCCTTCCCCTTGATCTCCCCCCTGGGGTTTCCCCAATCCAATTCGAAGCTGCTTTTTTTGGGCGAAGACTCTTCGGGTCACAAGTCCTTTCGCTTTGTCTGTTTTTTTTTTTAGAATGCATTTATTTTTTTTTGGGCTTTTTTTTTTTGTTGATGTTGACTGAAGAAGGGTTTTTAATCTGAAACTTCCGGTTTGGTATTTTTTTTTTTTTTTGGGAAACTTTTATGAATTTTTCTATTACTTTTTAAAACTGTATTTTAAGGGGAAGAAGAAAAAAAAAAGTCAGTGCATGGGGGTCCTTCTGGGCCCTTGCTTGTGAGTTGGGTGCATTTTAAGCCATCCCAATATTTTTTTCCCAAAAACCCTATCAAACTAAACCAAGGGTGATTTGACATCGAACTAATAGTCTGATTTTTAATTGACGTAGGGGTTTTTTACCAATCAAAATTATAATACATTAAAATACAAGAGTTATTTCTATTTCATTACTTTTCTTTCATATCTTTGTTTCCGTCCCCTTGTGCCTACTTCTTTTGAGGGATCCACCCCTAGGTAAAAGTGACCAACATAAACAAATAACTTTTTTTCTCCTCTTAAAAACATTATTGGTAAACAACCTCTTCCAGTAAAAAAAAAAGGTGCCTAAAAGGTTAATAAAATGTACAGAAAAAAAAAGGGAGTAAAAAGCCTTAAAAAAAAGAGCAGCACAAAGCAACACATTTTTCACCTTTTTAAGCCATCTTCGGGTAATGAAAAATAATAAAAAGGAAATAATTATTAATTAAAAATTTGCATAATTTTAGTAAACGAGAAAAAGAAGAAAGAAAAGAAAACATATAGGTAAAAAAGTGGGTGAGTGGGTGTGTGTGCGAAAGGGGAAGGGAGAGAGGGACATCACGAGATATAAAGGCGAGAGAAGAAGGGGGGGGAGAGGGGGGGGGGGGGGGTGGAGGGGGGGGGGGGGGGGGGGGGGGGGGGGGGGGGGGGGGAGGAAGAAAAAAAAAGGAACAAGGAGATAAATTTATGAGATGAAATTAAAAAAACGAGTTTGAATTGAAAGCGAATGGGACAGATAAAAAAGCAACTCTCTCCCTGTAAAAGCAATATGGGGCAACTCCCCTCTGAAAAGCCCCATTGCAACTTTCTCCTCTTAAAAGCTCTGTAGATCAACTCAGCCTGTAACTCTTCCGTCTATTTTCGGTTTTTCCCGACAGCATATTTTGCTCTTAAGGGTAATTAAAAAAAAAAAAATAATAGAAAAATAAAATTCGAACGCAAAAAACAAACCAATAAAAAAGAAAAAAAAAAGATTTTTATTTCTTTCCTCGAAAAAAAAAATTTTTTTCCGTTTCAAATGCCGACTTAAAAAAAAAATAAATTTTTTTTTCATTTTTGCAAAAAAGAAAAAAACAAAACTTCTGCTACTGTTAGCTATAATATTTCATGCCACTTACACCTCCGCTTCCGTGGATCCTGGGTACTGTGCCACACCACGAGAGTGGGTCCGAGGGTTTGCCATCTTCTTCACCACACACACACAAAAACCCCCTAGTCGTAAATAAAGCACGAAAAGAATTTTCGAAAACCCACCCGAAGGGTTTTTTTTTTCTATTTGCTACCGAACACATGCACCCCGGTTTTTTTTCCTCTCTTATTTTTTTTTGGTTTTCCCCCGGGGTTAAACGGAAAAAAAAAAAAAATGCCAAATAATTTTTTTTTCTTCTAAATATAAATTCCCCTTTTTCGAAAGCTCTCACCCAACCTCACCCCCCTCTTCTTCTTCTTCTTCTTTTCTTCTTCTTCTTCTTCTTTTCTTCTCTTCTTCTTTCTTCCTTCTTTTTCTTCTTCTTCTTCTTCTTCTTCTCTTCTTTTTTCTTCCTTCTTCTCTTCTTCTTCTTCTTCTTCTTTTATAAAAAATTTAAACCAAAAAACGAAAGAAACAGCCCTAAAATTTTTAAAACAAACATAGCAAGATATGCAGCTTCCTGTGCATCAGCAGGTACACACATTCAAAAGGGAGGAAGTTTTCTTTTTCCCTTTTATTTTACAACCAACCTGGGCTCCAAATAATTTGATTTTTTTTTTTGGGACCATAAAATAAGGGCCTCGTTTTTAAATAAGAGGGGGGAAATGACATTTTGACATCTTTTTAGTGTCAATCTTGGGGGTTTTTTCCATTTGTTTCCTGTTGGTCTATTTTCGCGTGTTCAAAAATTCCCACAATTTTTTCCCAAACCTTTTTCAGGCCTGGGGAAATTCCTCCTCTATAAAATCATAGGGCAACTCTCTTCTTGAAAGCACCATGGGTTTCAACTCTCTCTTCTGTAAAAGCACTAGGGGCAAAAACTTCCCTAAAAAAGGGATAATGCAACTCTCCCCCCTCTGGAACTTACCATGGTTTTTCAACTTTCTCCTCTAAAAAAGCTATGGTTTCAAACCCCCCTCCTCGTAAAAGCACTGTGGTCACAACTCAACTTTCAGATTTTCATAAATTAAATTTTTTAAAAAACATTTTCGTTCACTCAACATACATGCCCCTTTTTAACAGTAGGTCACTTGAACATATTAATTTAAATTAGTCTTTAGTCCTGTATTTTTTTAACTAAAAAAGTAGAATCCTAAAATCAACACCCAACCAGTAAAATTGGTCGAAAAAAGTTTTCCTGACCATTTTTCAAGGGGAACACACTTTGAAAAAAACAGAAAATAATTTTACCAACAAGATTTGACTTTTTTTTCGACTCCACTGTAAAAAATTTT
>NW_027627375.1:0-5249 GCF_034508935.2 Berghia stephanieae
TTTCATTATCGAAAAGTACTTTGGATGTTTTAGTCATGGTAAGAGATCAGTGAGTGTCATTATTATTATTAATTTTATTAATATTATTATTATATTATTTATTATATTATTATTATTATTATTATTATTATTATTATGATAATGGTAGCAATGATAGTGTTAATGATGATGATGATGATGATGATGATGATGAGATGATGATGATGATGATGATGATGATGATGATGATGATAGCCAACGTGTTGGTGTGGTCTTCTCACAAACAACATAAAATCAAACTGACCCATTCATGTCCTCCACGTCGTCTGCATCATGATGCTCAACCTCAACGCAACCCTCTGCAAAAAAGGGTTCATGACCTTTTTCATCTTCTGGAAAATTTAGACAAGAAAAAAAAACAACCTTAGTTCAATTTAAATCAATTAAAAAAAAAAAATTAAAAAAAAAAAAAGAATGATCAAGATAATTAGAAAATATGAAGGAAAGAGGTTTAAAACGTGAAACCCTTTAATCCAATTGCTAATTTGAACACAAATGACTGGAGCACCTAAGTAAAAGTTGCATTTAACACAAACCAGGTAAAAGAATAGAAACAAAGCACTGATAGCATGGAAATAAAATTATGGATAAGAACATAATGATTGCATACAAATATCTAACCGCATCCTTACTAAAGATATGGAAATCTGCATATTTGTATGACACAAGCACCTTCAACTCACATTTTTTAAGCTTATGAAAAATTGGAAATTGGAAATTGACACTATGTTGTAGTGGAACGCTACCCGGGCCAGACATATACCAACATAGTATACTAAAACCCTAGCAACACAGTCATTGAGACATGACATCAACTCTTTAACCAAAAAATATAAAAGTGCGGAGAACACCAGAGAACTTGGCTAAGTCAGTTTTTAATTGTTCTCCTCAAGAAAATTGCTGGAGATACATGTGAAAAAGCCTTATGAGCCATATCACAAAATTACTTCTTCAGATCTGTATAAAAAGACTGAGAAAGAAAGTTTGAAATAGAAGAAGAGCAATATGTTTTCTAACCAGATAAAGGCACTATTGTATGTTTTGCTGATGACAAGAAATGTTTTGATAAGGTCAAATAAGATACAATAATACAACACTAAAGAAATAGGTACTGATGACAAAGATAAAAGTTATAAGACCCATTCAGATCCTATATTACACCCACACCACATGCAAAAGAACTGGCCAATCGAATATTGAAATCAGTTTTGATAAAGAAGGACGTTAGTCAATGTAGTGTAGCCTTGCCTGACCGACCGTTCCAACTTCTACCAAGGAATCACAATGAGAGGAAAGGATGGTATTCATGGAATCAAAGTCGGACGGATTAATAGAAACAACAGTCAATATGCAGATGACACAGGACTGATAGCAACTTTTGAAAGTCAACACAAAAAGATTCTTGATAAGCTTGTAGAGAGAAATGAAGATCTGGGATAATAGACTGAATACATGGTTATAAGAAAAGAGTCAAATGTGTCACATATGGTGGAAAAATCTTAAATGTGGTGGAAGTTTCAAATGTCTTGGGTCCTTGATGACAGAAGATGGACGGTGCACTAAAGATATCACACCTAGACTTACACCAGCAAAGCAAGCTTTTATGGAAATGAGAAATGTAATAAAAACAATGTCACTCAAAACAAGACTCAAAATATTGAAATGTTACGTAGTGATCTGTGATGTATGGCTGTGAGATGGAAATGAGAAATGTAATAAAAACAATGTCACTCAAAACAAGATTCAAGATATGAAATGTTACGTGTGATCTGTGATGTATGGCTGTGAGATGGAAATGAGAAATGTAATAAAAACAATGTCACTCAAAACAAGATTCAAGAATTGAAATGTTATGTGGATCTGTGATGTATGGCTGTGAGATGGAATGAGAAATGTAATAAAAACAATGTCACTCAAAACAAGATTCAAGATATTGAAATGTTATGTGTGATCTGTGATGTATGTCTGTGAGATGGAAATGAGAAATGTAATAAAAACATGTCACTCAAACAAGACTCAAGATATTGAAATGTTATGTGGATCTGTGAGTATGGCTGTGAGATGGAAATGAGAAATGTAATAAAAAACAATGTCACTCAAACAAGATTCAAGATATTGAAATGTTATGTGTGATCTGTGATGTATGGCTGTGAGAGCTGGACCATGAGAAAAGAACAGAGGAAAAACATTGAGGCATTTTAAATGTGGTGCTTGCAAAGAATTTCATACACCACACATAAAACAAATGAAGATGTCCTGAAACAAATGTATTTGGAAAGACTTTTGCTTAGGATAAGAAGAGAGAGACAACTGTCTTGAGACATGCAAGCCATGCCAAAAGGAAAGTCTGAGTTTGTTTTGGAGAGCAGCAAAATCCAAGGTAAACATGCTATTGGAAGACGACGAAGAACGTTGATGACACAGCTGAAGGACTTTACTGTAAAGTCACCCGATGATCTGCCAGAATCAACAAGAGACAAAGACCTATAGTGATACAACTCATAAATCAGCAAGAGACATAGACCTATGGAGAGATACAACCATAAAGCCTCTGAAGCCTACGACAGCAATAACTTGAAGAAGTAGGGAATTTTTTATTTAAAAAAAATGCTAAAATATATAACATGTGTTTGTTGCTTTTTAGTTCAGCTTGAGCAAAATAAATCTCGAACAAGTGGGGCTGGGGCCGGTATGTTCGAAAATTTCCCCTGTCAGGTATTTACAAAGAGTATGAAGAATGTGAGAGAGAAAAGAGAGAGAGAGAGGGGGGGGGGGGGGGGGGGGGGTGGGGGGGGGGGGGGGGGGGGGGGGATGTGGTATTATAGTGAGATGTAGAGTTTAAATGCGTCTTTTTCATTCATGACAGGAGGAATAATTCCCTTTTAACGAGTGCTATAATAAGAAGACAAAGCCAGCCGCCCAATGTTGATTCCAAACTCAGCATGCAATGTCTTTAACCTACAAATCCGGTATCGAATCCAACTACTATACTAAACTATCTCTCTCACGCCTCTCTTCTCACACCATCTTCCACCCTAATCACTTCTTTGATTTTAATACAATAACAGTAACATCCAATTTGAATAAGTGCAGTGTTTGGGACCCCAAGAGTCAAAAGCGGGTGGAACATTTGAAATTTTCAAAACCAAATGTGGCAGGTTGTTTGGAAACAACAAGCGGAGGACGACAGCATCAGTGAGATGCATAAAAGCCTAAACTGGACATTATTACATGAAAGACACAATAAAAAAAACCCAGGTCCCTTAAGACCTGTCAGGGACTGACACCAACCCCCTAATTGGTAATCCTATTCCGTACAAAAGAAAACTGCACTTATAACAAGTCTTGCATCACAAGTTAATGCTCATCTCAATTCTTTTTTTCCAAGCACCATCCAACATGGAATTTCCTACCCCAAAATTACAGAGGCCAAATAAAAATTCCACCAAAAAAATGAAGGCTAGGCAAGTACATCTGCGTCCTCAAAACCCCACTCACAGGGGCCAAATAGAATTTCCACCAAACATGAAACGTAGAAAGTACATCTGCTGTCCTCACCACACTCATAGGGGCCCAAAAAGAATTCCACCAAAACATGAAGGCGTAGGCAAGTACCATCTGCTGTCCTCAAACCACACCCACAGGGCCAAATAGAATTTCACCAAAACATGAAGGCGTAAGACGAACAAACTGCTGCCCCACCACACTCACAGGGCCAAAAAGAATTCCACCAAAACTAGAAGGCGTAGGCAAGTACATCTGCTGTCCTCACCACACTCACAGGGCCAAATAGAATTCCACCAAAACATAAAGGCGTAGGCAAGTACATCTGCTGTCCTCACCACACTCACAGGGCCAAATAGAATTCCACCAAAACATGAAGGCGTAGGCAAGTACATCTGCTGTCCTCACCACACTCACAGGGCCAAATAGAATTCCACCAAAAACTGAAGGCGTAGACAAGTACATCTGCTGTCCTCACCACACTAAACAGGGCCAAATAGAATTCCACCAAAACATGAAGGCGTAGACAAGTACATCTGCTGTCCTCACCACACTCACAGTTGCTCCACATAGTTGTCATTGAATGATTGAAATTGAAGTTGAACTACTTTTAAATTTTTTTGTTTTTCCAACAGCGACAATTTCTATTTTTTTCCCATGTTCAATAGCATGCTCTAAAGTACTTTATGAATTTCCATATAGCTGGTGGGCCTTGAAAAAGATTTGTTGGTCTATAAGAATGAGGGACTTGAGAAAAACCTTGTCCTGCTTTTCTATACTTATATGTCACCAAGCTGTAACGATATGGTCTTGGACTCGTATTGAAGTCACTCAGGCACCTCAAAAGTTTACCCTTGCAAAAGGCATTTTGTAGACATTTTCTCCCTTCCACCTGGCACTAATTGGATAGCTGAATTTGTTAGAACGGGTAGAGACCATGTCGCAATGAACTAGCCACCTGCAATGGGTGGCAAGAAATTATTCTGTCTGTTTTCACTGTCATACAATGGAAATTGAAATAAACTCCACCTGCCTTAAGCTGTGAAAGAATACTTTTTAAAGCTATAATTGAATGTTAAAATATTCACTCCACTATTTAATCATGGCATAAAATATAACTGAATGTTTTTTCATGCATACCTAAATCTGGTCATCAGTCAGGAAAAGATCCACAGGTATTCAACACTAAGAGCCACTTGAGCCATATGGATATTTAAGCTGAAATTTAAAATAAAATTTAAATATTAAATGGCAAGTTGTAAAATTAGAAATTGAATACGAACATTTAAATGACAAATTGTAATAAGATTTTGTTTTAAACTCAATTGCTGCTGAAAAAAGGCATGGATATCAATCTAAATAAGAAAACAGAAAAATCTCACATTTCAATGCATTATGAGCAAATCCAGAATTTGATAATTTAACAAACAATTTTGTCAAATGCACATTGCAATAGTACATATATACTTGCTCCCATATTCCCAAGACAGATCAAATTTATATAGAATTCTTATGGTTAATTTATTTACAAAATCATTGATATTTATCATGTCAGTTTCTGAGAATAACCAAAATATGGAGAAAAATCAATGACAAATATGAAGATTGAAGGCTAAGCTAATATATCAGTGATGAAAATGACAATTGTCAAAAAGGAGGAAAATCTATCGGCCCATCTGTCAACACCAAATCTAATAAAATCCCAA
>NW_027627376.1:0-5248 GCF_034508935.2 Berghia stephanieae
AAGCCCCCATTTTAATAAATTTTGTTTTGTATTATTAAGGCTTAGAAATTATTTTTTTGATCAGAAATAAAATTTGAAATCTTTTAAGAATTCTTCTATCGGCCTTTTTCAAATAACCCCCAAAATTCGAGCCCTCCAATTTTGAAAATCAATATTTAAAACCTATCATTTTTTTGTGTAGCTTTCTGTATATTAGCAATAAAATTTAATAACAGGGGTTTAAATTTAGTTTCCATTGGTCCTTATTCAACCCCTTTGTAAATTACAATCTACAGGACTCTTCCTTTTACGTTTAAAAAATTTTTTTGGAAAACTATTGAAATAAAACATTGAAAAAACAATAAACACAGACCTTTGATACCAACTGACAACAAAATGACATTTATTTTTTACAAAAGGCATTCAAAATCAGTTTTTGAAAAAAAAGGGAAATTTTTTGAGCAATATCCCCAAAAAAAATTTATGGGAAAAATGAAAAAAAATAAAAATTGTTTACCATATCTAGGAAAAAGTGTTAAACCACCACAAAAAATATTTTTTAAAAGAATTTATTTTTACATAAAAAATATAAAAAAGTCATTCTTAACAGGAATGAGTTTGTGAACAGGAATAGTGGCGTAACAGAATGGGGTTTCTGTTACAGAATGATAATTAAAAACATATTTATTCGAAGGATTAAATTCAATACCTTAGTGATTGAAACTCAGAAGGGAAAAAAATGGTTAGGCGCCATACGATGATTTGGGGCTATGTTGGTAAGACCCACAAAAGACCCCAAACATTGTTTTTTAAAATTCGGGATACCTTTCGTGCAGTTCGGAAAGTTTGGAAAAACAGACAAAAGACTTTTAAACAAGGAAAGCGGAAGCTACCAAAACCCATGTATGATTTTGGTTTTATTTAATGGCATAACGCCCAGTTTGAACAACTCTTCCAAGGATCTTTATCATTATGTTAACACGGGGAAAATAAAGGGCCAGTTTGTGACAAAAATTAACAAAGTCTGGGGATTTTGTCATGATAAACAAGGGTTTTAATCTCAATAAAGGTTTCCTTGTGTAAAGCCACTCTTTATCAATCTTACCGTATTTTTGCTTTTGTTTCTTGCCAAACAAAAACTGCACCACAGGCAGGCAGGCAATCCCCACGGCCCCAGCTTTTACTGGGAAAAAACGTTTCCCTCACACAGAGATCTTTTATATCATTTTGAAATTAAATGTGTACACCTGTTCCAATACCAAAGCGAGTTTTGAATACACTTCTGCCCCCAAATTTCCAAAAAGTAAGCTTGATTTTCAATTTACAAACACTTCACAAATGATTTGTATTCATTTAAACTTTTAGAAACCATTTTAAACGTTTCATCGGGACACCCTTTAAAGCTATGTCATCTTTGGCATGTTCACCCCCGAATCACTGTTTTAAATCAAAACCCGGTGCAACTTCACATTCTCCATCTTACTTTGAAAAAACCTGTTCTTTAAATCACGTTTAAAAGAATAAATTTTTATTGGTGACCCAAAACATTATTGAAAATTTTTGACTCCTTTTCTCCAAAGCGCTGAAGTAAGCATGTTAAGTTTTCACATTTTTTACATGACAGTTTCCTGTCCCTTTTTCTTGGGTAACAACCCAAAATGGCTTAAGTCGGGGGAATGAAGAAAGACACGTAGGGTTGCAAAGGGTGTATCGCTTTAAAATGTACATTGTATCCCCTAATTTTCTTCTTTGTTTCTTACTTTATTTTTTTTGCATTTCTTTCCTGGAGAAATTTTGAATGTCCCTTTCAGGACAAAATCTTTACTATTCTTACAAGATCGGAATTTTTGGGGGCATTTTACTCGTTTCCCAATTTTTTTTCCCAAAAATTATATTTTTTGAGAGTCAACCAGCGCCAGTGTTTCACGGTGTTAAATGTGCCCTTTTGTTCCCCAAATGTTTGATGTCTTTTAGGAGTGCAAAATGATTTTGTAATGTTTTTTTTCACTTTTTTTTTTTTCTGCTATCTTTCAAAAGTTTTTTATTTTTTTATCGGGGGTCAACGAAAGTTTTTTTTTTTTTTTAATGACCGCCAAGCGCTTTTTGTATTTTTCCGGTTTCTTTTTCGTTTGAAAAGAGAGGACACCCTTTTTTCCTTTTCTTCAAAATTTTGGGTTTTTCAACATTTAGGTTTCTTTGGGCTGTTTTGAGCTTGATATTTTTGCGAGAGACTCTGGATGGAGATTTTTGAGGGGAGGGAGTGTAACTCAGTCAAGATTTTGCTTTTCCGGTTTGTAGGGGTTTTGTGTGGAAAATTTTTTTATCCAATTTTTTCCCTTTGTTTGCGTTTTTTTCTTGGTGTCTTTCTTTTAGGGATTTTTTTTTTCCATTCGTTTGCGCTCGGGGTATTTGTCTTGCTTTTTTTTTTAAATTAACAGACGTCGAATAGGAACCCCCATCTCGCTTGAGGTAAACCTTTTTCTCTGGGCTACGTCAGGGTTTTTTTGGCCCTTTTTGTGAAAAAAAAACAAAAAAAAACAATCGTTACAAAAAAGCATGACCCTTGAAAATGAACAATAATATCAATTACTTTTCGCCACCCTCTTCCTTTAAAAAAACAAGGTGTAAAGAATAAAGTAAGGAACAAAAAGACTTTTATGTGATACAATGTCAATTTGTAAAAGCGATCCCGGGCCTTTAAAAAATCATAGTAATCATCTAAAATTATCTGAGCCTAACAGGCAAAAAAACAATTTTTGGACATTGGCATTTGGTATTGGCAAGGTAATTTTGCACTAAAAATATCTTTCAGCAAGGGAAAAAATTTAAATGAAAACAAAAAAAAATTTTTTTTAAGGGTAACTTTTGTAGAAATAATTTACCACTTCAATGGACATAGGCCTGAACACTTCAGTGGTTTACAAAACACTTTACCAAACACACCTTAAAACAAAAGAATATCAGATCGATAAACCAGTGGAGGCGCCGTGGCCGAGTGGTTACCGAAAGGGACCCCGATTTTGGAATAACATTTTCGAAAACCCCCCCAACCAAGAGTGGTTTCCTTAATAAAGGGAAATTAAATGGTTGCTTCACTTTGCTTCACCCAGGTGATAGTATGGTCCAGTGTGCGTAATTTAATTTGCTATAGCCAACCTGTTTTTCATAATTTAAATGTCGTTTCATCTACAGAAACAGGGAAAACCCGTTTCTAGGGGCCTTTTGCCCCAAAGGACTTAGTACAATAAAACTTTGTTTTCATTTTTAAGAAAGTTCACATTCCTCATTCCTTTTATCATTCCGTTAGTTTTCCTCTTTCCTGTTACATCCCCTTTCCTGTTACAAAAACAAGGTTTAAACGGGAATGAGTTAACGGGGATGGTTTACCCGCTTCGATTCAACACCCTAAAATATATTTACCCAACAAAAAAGTTACATTTTTAGGCCTTTAAAAAAAAGTTTAAAAAACTGATATTTTTATTTTTAATACAAGTTCTAATTTAAATAACAACCCGGTAACGGAAATGAGGGTCATTTTAATGTTAAAACTTATCACCTTTCTGAAGCGGTGTTAAAACTGGAAATCCACGAAGAAAAAATCAGTTTTTTTTGGTTCGGCCGTATGGAAAAGGGGTGCTACGGCGAGAAAACTTGTTATTTGCATTCTATTTTTAAGATTTTTTTTTTAATTGGTTAATTTTCATTTCAGTTTTTCAGAATGAGTAGCCCCCTTGGGGGGCAGACTTTTTTTAAATTATAAACTGAAAAGTCTGATTGTTACAAAATTTTATGAGGATGTTTGAAGATGGCAATTTGCATCATGAATTTTTAGGGTATCAAAAACACCCATTTTTTAAAAATTCGACTTAAACCCTCATGCAAAAAAAAAAGGAAGGTATTTTTCCTCACCCCCTCTCAAAAAAGTATAACACCGAATCTCTCCGATTTTCGTTTTTATGTTTTTATCAATTAGTAAGTGATGAGACTGTATAAGCAAGAATTTTTTAACAATATATCATCAATATTTTTAAAAATCCAATTTTCGCACAGGGCAGGGAATTTTGGGAATTTTTAAAAAAGGCCCAAAAAACCGAATTGTTTTTTTATTGTTTTCTTTCATGTCTCTAACGATTTTCCAATACAAATTTATGGTGATTAAAAGGGAATGAGATTGCGGAAGAGTAGCGTCCCTTTATTGGACGTCACCCAAGTCTGTGAGTCACCGGGGGAATTCGACGATATTTTAAGGACGAGTTTTTGGCCCAAATCTTTAAAAAATGTTTTTTTTCCAGGTCCGGGAGAATAGGAGTATGTGTTGTTTTACTTATTTTAAAAATTTAAAGGTACGCTTCCTTATTGCACGAGAGTTTTTCTTTAACCCATCATAAAAAAGTCAAACATCTTTTACTTTAGTGATCACTTCAAACAATGTTCCTTACTTTAAAAAAAAAAATCAACACTAGGTTTTTGCTTGTTTGTTCTTTGGGGAAAATTTGGGATTTCAAAGGTATCGTTTTTCGCAAATATTATTTAATTTGGCGGGTTTAAAGTGGTTTGTAATCCCTACTTATTTATCTTTTTAAAAAAATAACCAGTTAACTCCGTAAGGGGAAAAAAGTATTTAAAAATTGGAAGAAAACTTCCTTCGAATTCGATCGGTTTCAATGACCCTTTACCCTTGGGAAAACACTCGAATCTGAGACTTCACACTGAGACAATTTACGAGTTAATTCCCCTACACGACCCCCGATTTAACCTCGAATTTTTCATTTTTTCGGTTTAGCTTTCAAAAATAAAAAAGTGAAGTATTTCGGTTTTTAAATTTTTTTTTTATTTTGTGAAGAAAGGGCCCCATCTGGAAGTTGCGTGATTTATAATTTTTCTCGAAGCTGTTTTAAAAAAATTTTTTACAATTTTTTTTACTGCCACAGTTTTAGCAGCCTAAAAATTCACTTGCTTTTATGCAGAAATATTTGAGATATGCGCACACAGAAAAAGTCTCTGATGAAGAAGTAAAAAATAGGCCCCTTTGAAAAATAGGCGGGCCATTTTACCCACTAATTAATCTTTACCTCAGAATCCCATGGAAAATAAAAAAAGTGAGTGGAGCAGGCCTTTGTTGATAACAACAAGTAGAAGAATAGAAAGTGCCGAAAAAAATAGGAATAAAAAATTTTTTCGCGGCGGGGGGGGGTTTTTAACCTCGACTTTGGTACGACAAATCCCCTGGGGGTAGAGCGTGGCTCTACCGTGTGAGCTATCCACGAAC